>NC_048422.1:1049938-1056011 GCF_013103735.1 Etheostoma cragini
CCCCCCGCTCTGGGCGCCTGATCAGCCCCCTAACTCTGACATCTCTCCATTTGCACATGTATAGGAACGTGTGTGTGTTCTAACAACGGAGTGAAACAAATTACACTTTCAATAATATAAATACAAAATATGGTAAACCAATCACAATCCTCTTGGGCGGGGCTAAGCCAGGCAAAATAGCCTTTGGAGGGAACTTGTTTTGGTGGAACATATGTTTCTTCATAAGTAGTTTTTGTCGTGTAACAGAAAACTCAGATTGGACAGATAGTCTAGGTAGCTGTGTGGATTTACCCTGCAGAGACCTGAGGACCAGGTAACCATAGTCCTCAGATTGGACAGATAGTCTAGCTAGCTGTGTGGATTTACCCTGCAGAGACCTGAGGACCAGGTAACCATAGTCCTCAGATTGGACAGATAGTCTAGCTAGCTGTCTGGATTTACCCTGCAGAGATCTGAGGACCAGGTAACCATAGTCCTCAGATTGGACAGATAGTCTAGCTAGCTGTCTGGATTTACCCTGCAGAGACCTGAGGACCAGGTAACCATAGTCCTCAGATTGGACAGATAGTCTAGCTAGCTGTCTGGATTTACCCTGCAGAGATCTGAGGACCAGATAACCATAGTCCTCAGAAAAAGACAAGGAAAGTGGAAGGTGACGGACATCCGGCCTAAAATGAGGGACAAACAGCAAAATTTCCACCTGAACAATCCCGGAAATTAAACTGTTGATTGTGGAGAGGCTTCTTATGTTCACGTACTGCCTTTTAATAAGGTTAAGGTTGTGTGTATTTACAATTACAGAATCAACACCCAGAAGCTCTTGTCAGAAAAGACAGAAAATGGAGGGAGGACCCGAAGCAGCAATAACAAAGAAGAATGACCACATATATCACCGAAGTATTAAGCCAAGTGCTATGTCATAGGATTTCTTTTGTTAAATCCGTAGGGAATACCAACCGCTGCCATCGAAGAAATGTTACACAACTCAGTACAACTGCCCTTTTAGTTCTGTGAAGGAGGCAACGGCCAGCGATGCATGTTTCAAGTTAGTTACAATTTGTGTAAAGTTTGCGTTGGGTGTGTAGTAGAATTTTACCGCATTGGGATTATAGTTGGATCAAAAAATGAACCACCTCACATATCACATTAAACAAATAAAAATCAAGTTGTAAGCATTGATCATAACATGTTTAGAATTCCTCTTAAAAAGGACTAACCGGTGGTTTTACACCTGCCGTTAGTGCTGGACATGTTCCAAAGCATGCAGCCATATTTTAGCTTTATTAAAAAAAAAAAAAAGGGATCGGAGTCCAACAAAGACTGCCCAAGCTGTGGAGAAAGCAAGACTACATTTTAATTAGCTGGGAGTGGCTGTACTGTTCTATGTGGCCTGTGTACTTCCAACATTCAAGTCCCCTTTTGTTTTGTTTCAGCCATACATGAGTGGACCTCTGGGTCCCCGTCTGAACCTGCACATATGCTAACAGAGGCCTCAGCTGCCATCTCAGAGCCGGCCTCCGATGTAAGTGACCATACCGACGCTTCAACTACCACATCCAAAGAGAAAAAGAAGAAGAACGGAGGGCTGTTGAAATGTCCATCCTGTGACAAATCGTTTGCTCTGAAGTGTATGATGGACCGACACTACCTGACTCACTCCAAACCTCACCCTTGCCCCGAGTGTGGCAAACGTTTTGCTAGACAACGACAGCTCATCGCACATTCGAGACGTCACACCGGAGAGAAGCCCTTCAGATGCTCCGAGTGCGGGACAGAGTTTGCCCACAAGTCGACCTTCGTCAGACACACGCGTGAGCACAGCCTGAAGACACCGAGCACCCACACGTGCGCGCTGTGTGACACCCAGTTCGCCGGGGCGTTGGCGCTTCAGCGGCACAGATGTTGTGCCTTGAAAAAGACGTTTGTCTGCTCGCTCTGCCCGGAGACCTTCGAGTGCCGACAGAGTTTGGCCGATCACGAGAGTCTCCACCCGGGAGACCGAGATTTTATCTGCGAAATGTGCGGCGAGACTTTCTTCTCGTCCTCGTCCTTGGCCACCCACCGGGTGACGCACACGCAGAAGGAAAACTGCTGCGACGTGCTCGGCCTCGGGTGCAGCGACTTGAGCGTCCTCAAAAATCACCTGAGCAAACACAGCGGGCAAAAGCTCTTCTGCTGCGAGGTTTGCGGGAAAGGTTGTAGTCACAAGAGCGCGCTGCAGCACCACATGCTGACCCACACGGGAGAGAAGCCGTACGTCTGCGAGACCTGCGGCAAACGCTGCGGCCACGCCAGCGCGCTCCAGAACCACATGAGGATCCACACGGGCAAGAAGCCGGGGCAGCAGCCGGCCTGCGAGGTGTGCTGCAAAAAATTCCGCAGCTCGGTCAATCTCAAATATCACATGAGCATCCACACGGGGGAAAAGCCTTACGTCTGCGACCAGTGCGAGAAGAGGTTCAGCAACCCCAGCAATCTCAAGTTACACATGAGGATTCACTCCGGGGAGAAACGCTACGGCTGCAACATCTGCGGCAGGCGGTTCACTCAGTCCAGCAGCCTCAAGCTGCACCGACGCGTCCACACGGGAGAAACACCATATCGGTGCGTGGTCTGCGGGAAAGGATTCATTCACAGAGGTGACTTCAAGAAACACCAGAGGGGGCACCTGCCCGATGAGCCACGAGATTCAGCACACTCGGAAAAAACTGCTGTGAAACTCTAAAACACCATCACTATCGCTCTGAGGACGAAAGACGCACCGGCGCGTCCAAACCATGTTTGACAAAACCTCCACTACAACATTTAATTTTAGCCATTTATTTCCTGTTTGAATCATATATAACCTTAGACTTTGGTTAACTCATTTCAAGCACCGGAAACAATTCGCTCAGCACGTAATGCGTTAAGGTTTGTTTTCAATAGAGATTTGAAGCCACATTACAGTATCTCTTTACGCAATGCTCTAGAAACTGTACAGAAAGCGGAGTTTGTTCTGAACATTTTGATATGAAACACATGGGAATCAGTTTTATGCAAATACGCAGACTCATTGGGACTTCAGCCTATTCACCGTTACCCCCAGAGTTAGACAAGTCCAAACATACCCTTCTGTTTTCCATGCATGCTGTACCTCTGTCTGACGATCCCTGCATTAGCTTAGCCTAGCACAGATGCTGCTGGTGACTGGTTCCAACTAGCTACTGCTCCCAATAAGGGACAAAATATCACCAACGTATTCCTATTTACATGTTGTGATTTGTGTAGTCACAGGGTGTACAAATTAGGTCACATGATGTATATATCATGAATATTTTCACCGTTCTCATGATCGTTTTGACCCCACGGGATGAGATCTTGCACGGAGCCCCAGATTAAGGGAGATCAGCACTGGTCTTGTAGGTCTTCCATTTTCTTATAATTGCTCCCACAGTTGATTTATTCCCACCAGCCTGCTAGCCTACTGTAGATTCACTCTTCACAGCCTGGTGCCGGTCTACAATTTTGTTCCTGGTGTCCTTGGACAGCTCTATGGTCTCGGCCATGGTTGAGTTTGGAGTCTGACTGTGTGAGGCAGTCGACAGGTGTCTTCATGCAGATAACGAGTTCAAACAGGTGGCATTACTACAGGTAACGAGTGGAGGATAGAAGAGCTTCTTAAAGAAATCTCGCTTGTTTGTGGGTGACCAAATACTTATTTTCCAAATAATACTTATGCAATGTGATTTCCTGGATTTTTTTACTCAGTGTCTCTCACAGAAAATTACAGACTTGCACAGTCAGTGGCTGACTAAATGCTTTTTGAACCCACTGTAAACAACACTGTTCTACATCTACATTAGACACGGTTCTATAATTAAGAACCTACCAAACCAAAGTAGTACTGCATAGACTGGAGTGTCCACGTACTTTTGGCGAGCGAGTGTACACCAAATGACAAGACTAGACCGTGTTCAGTCAATACATAGCTTTCCCCTTCTGTTAACCAACCACTATTTCCGTGAATTTATTCCTAAACTAACGTGGCTGCCTACAGTGAACCACTGCGTTCAAATTGAAAGTTATTTCTTCATTCTTCTCTCTGCTGTCGCCCGTTAGTAGCTGTTGACCTCACTGCTGGTGAAATCTTTTCTTTTCACTTGATTGGTTTTACTGGAATCACACAAATTACTTACATGTGGGTTATTTCCCTTGTCATTAAACAAAGGAAGGGGAGGGGTCAATAAAAGAAGCAGATAATAACCTCGGCTAATTAACGCTTCACCGTGCCTGAAAGCTCGTGTTTAAAATATAATGTTCTGGGCAGACAGTGACCGGATTTGGCAGGAGCTGCAGTTCTCATAGTTTTATGGGGAGCAATAACGAGATTTAAACTGCATGGATATTCCAGGGAGTAAATAATCTCATAAGGACAGAAGCCTGTGCTGGAATGGTCACTTCAAATATTCTATAGTACAAGGGGTCTTCAACGTTTTTAGGCCAAAGACCTCTCCATGGGACGGAGCAGGGACCCCTTACTATAAATGTTGTATAAAATGAAGTTGCATATTAAACTGTTTTATACATTACTGCTTTATACATGATGTTTTAATATTTTTATATTTAATTTCCCTATATCAATGTTCTTTTTAGTTCCCCAAAATAACATGATTGATTCCACCCAACGCTCTTTGCCAAGTACAAATCTCTACTTTCATTAATTTTGGGGCGTCTTATTTAGCATTTGAAAACAAATGGAAGTGTTTTTGAAATAGTATTGAGTAAAAGTTGACATATTCCAGTCTGTGATTATCATCAACATCCATTCCTTTAATTTTAGTCTCAATAATTCCCAATTTCTGCTTTTCTAACTCAAACATTAGGTATCATTTCCTATAAATGAGTTTTATTGACCATAAATTCCAAAAATAACTGTAAACCGACGTTATAAGTTAGTGATACGTAGTGTTAAACAGAGAAAAAGCATCAACAAAAGTGTTGATTTTGTGATACAAACTAGTTGTACTGGACTGAAATGGAACATTATGATAAACACTGTCTGGGGCTGAAATGTAGCATCAATTAAGTTAATGACTAAAACTCGATATTCAACACTTAAAATTCTTCTTAACATAATAATTGTGTGTGACCCAGGTTTTTTATGATGACATTGTTGTTTGAATATGAGTGAAAGTGTGTTTATGTATTTACCTGGAAGTGTCTCTGTGTCTATTTAAGACAGAGCTGCTGCCACTTGCCAGGACACTCTTGTAAAAGAGATTTTTAATATCTAGGAGTTTTTTATCCTGGTTAAATAAAGGTTTGAATTAAAAAAAAACATTTGGAAAGTTTGAGTTTGCTGTCTCCCCCTGCTGCTTCTAAGACTAAGATTACCATCTCCTGGCTCCAATCTCATGTTTAACAGACAAAGCAAGAAAGCAAATTATTTTTTCTAAAGATGTCAAACTATACAACAATTAATGTTTGAAAGGATATCATTCACTGTCTACGTAAATACTAGGGATAAGTCAATCATGAGAAGGAAAACTACTTCCTTCAAAAAAAAGGTACTGTAAGTACTCTTGGATTACTAATATTCTTTTTTGTCATTTATTTTTTCAGGGCATACTTCTTATTGTCATTGTTTTGGTAGAAACGTCATACATGAAAAGGCAAACTCTGGGAACTATACAATAGCCAGATTTATATAACTTCATGGTCACAGTTCCAGTCTGTGATCTGGACCAAAGTTCTCCATTCCCAACATTCCCTTTTTTGTAAATATAATAAGAACACATTAGAACCCAAAACAAGGGGTGCATTACTACGAGATATATCTCTAATACATATAGAAACAAAAGTCATCATTCAAATAAATTTGGCTAATAAACGGCACATAAAATACAGTACAATCAAATCAACCCTTGAAGAAAAGTCAATTTCATGAAATACATCACCTGTGTTCACATCCATCCAACTGTGTTCAGGCCTAAATAATCTTCAGCCATTCTTCACTGAGAATATTATTACTACTACTATTATAGTGTCATATTTATTTTTTGTCTCCTTAAATTGTTGATTCAGTGTGAATCCA
>NC_048422.1:1056111-1080922 GCF_013103735.1 Etheostoma cragini
GATAGATAGATAGATAGATAGATAGATAGATAGATAGATAGATAGATAGATAGATAGATAGATAGATAGATAGTTGGAGCAAGAATTACAAGCATCAAGTTACTCGGACATGCACACTCACATACTCACAAACATACAGAAAAAAAACAATAAATATCCTGGAAATATTAAATAACATGAAAAAAAAAGCTAAAAATAAATAAGATAGCAGAGATAAAAAAATGCCATTCTTCATTGTTCCAGTTAACATTTACACCCAGAACTCCCTTAGTAGTAAAAGTAGAAAAACACATTCAAAACTAACTGCATTACAACAAAAGCAAAACAAGAAAATTCACGAAAACAGAGAAAGCAATTCAAGTAATTTTCCTAATTAATTCAGATTCATTTCTTATAAAATAGGATTTTATAAGAACATCTGAACCTGTCTTTCTAAAGAAATTGCTGCTTTAAAAACTTAAATGAAACCTTTGTCCTCCCATGTAACTGGCCCTGTAAAAAACCTCCATGGTGCTTGTGGCTGCAACAACACCCAGCTGTTTCCCTGTGGGACTCCGTCTCAGGCTGCACTAAGGGGGTCACACACTTCTAATACCAGTTTATTGCATTTAGTATAACCTTTAGGCCGACGGGGCTTAATGCCGCTAAGAATTCAGAATTTTTACGGAGATTGAGCTCCCACTGACACCGAGGAGAAGTTCTCTTTGCGCTCACACACTATTAGAAGCGTAAAAAAAATAATCATTTTAAGACAGGAGAGCAAATGAATATACAAGAGAGGCAGAGAAATTCAAAATGGCTTGTGAAAGTTAGGATTACATAACTTTTAATATGATTGATATTACAAAAAACAAGTGCTTCCTTTGATCCGTTGATTTTTCCATTACATGTAATTTTAGAAGAGTGGATTTTATGAGTCAGGAAGAGTCCCCAGTCATGGTCTCTGATACCAGCTGCAGAATTCATAAATGTTTCTTTCTGGTAAAATAGCAAGGATTCTTAATTAATGTTGGTATTCCCAGATTGTGTTTGTTGAGTTTTTAATGGAGTGTCATGATACAACTAGTTATCCTAATAGTCACATTAGCAACCGTTATTGCTGTTGTTGGTAGAGCAGAACACATAGAGGTTCATGCCTTGACGCAGAGGACCAGGGTTTGAGTCCAACCTTTGATGATTTCCTGCATGTCTCCCTCCTTCTCTCCCCTTTCTCACTTAGCTGTCCTGTCCCTGAAAGATGGAAAATAATCTTTGAAAAACAAAACACAAATCGGCTCAAAAAGGATTACAACGCAGCAACTTCTGACCAAATTTTGGCTAGAATTCACTGCAATTTTGGATCATTTTCCACACTCATATAGGGACGTTTTCACTTAGTAGTAAGCTGTTTTCAGCAAAAAGTTCTAAAATGCCACTGGAACTCCCTGTCCAGTACCAAACAGCAGTCAGATACAGTTAAAGACTAGCTAACTTTAAAGACGATAATATGTCAGTGTTGTGTTTCTGCTGCCCTCATGTGGCAAAAAAGTGTTATTGCAATTATTACATTTTTAAAAAGTATTGCGTAACGTTTTGGTATCTTTACTGAAACCTATGATACTATTGTCAGACATTTTCAGACATTTAGCATGGATGTATTTAAAGAACTGGATGCCTTCTAAGATGGCACCCCTTTAATTCTGATAAAAGTTGCTTACTGGGCGGATATGCCTTCCTTGGGCTTCTGTATTTTTGGGCCCATGTAGTATATGCGTTAGAAACTCCCTACGGGCTCTCCAAACACATTTATGGAATGGAAATAATTTACCGATTGCTTCTTCCACATTTGGACCTTATGGATCAACCACTGATTGTTACAAAGTTTGTAGTCTGGATCAGTGGAAGTCCCTTTCCAGGATAAAGCCGCTCACCTTCCGCTCTCTTTGCCTTCTCAAAATCCGTTCAATATGGGAAAAAACAACAAACTTCAAACTAGCAAGCTACGCGGTGCAAATTCTAAAGAAAATTCAAACAGACCTGCTATGTTCTTTTGGTGAATAATTATACAAATCTACAAAGAATATGTTGACACCATTTACCATCTAACTGGGACGTTTTGTGACCGATTGGTGGGATAGAAGGAGCACACACTGCTAAGAACAAATCACCTTTAACCATGTATCCAGTTAATTTAAACGGCTCCTGTTACTTTACTGTGTGAACAGTTCACTTTGTTTAACCGTCATGTTGTCCTTGGGTCAAATTTGACCCGTTGTCTGTTTTTTTAATCACAAAAAACGGGCATTCAAAATAAGCGCTGCAAATGTCAATGTTAGAAATGTCAAAGAACTTTCGAAAAACATCCAAAAATGCCCCCACAACATTGAAAAATTGACAAAAATGACGGATAAAGCGATTATAGTATTTCATGCTTGACGGGAAGACAACACAAGGGTTGATTTTGTATATGGCACTTTCTTTTGGGGGTTACAAATGTTCCACCAAAAGAAGTTCCTTCCCGAGGCGGTTTGGCTGAGCCACCGTTGCTGTGTCCGAAGCTCAGCGCCGCCCAAGACAATTGGGATTGGTTTAAAGAAATGCCACAAACCCAGAGCGTCTTTTTGTCCTGTCCCAGGATGTATGTGTGGTGTAGCCGGACCTTACACCACATCGCTGTGGAGATAGGTCCGGCAATGCTAGACGGAGCAAATTTGTGACTTTCATAATCATTTTTGTAATCATCCTGGATGGGGAAAAGACTCTTCAGTTGTTTAGTGTAATCTACTATAATGCAGCATTGATCTCTTTGCATACACACAGGAGTTATTGCTTTAGTCCATTTGTGACAAATCAGCAGCATTGCAACCCGCAGGCGAACCTGCTCCTGCCCGCCAGATTTACCTCCAGCAGCTTTCATTTCTCGTCCACTGTGGCTCCCTGCGTGTTGTCTAACTGTGATTAATGGAATACAGTTTCAGGGGTCACTGCCCTGATGGTCAGCTGGAGCCATGCAGTGACAGAGTGTCACTGACTGCAAAGTGATGAGCCTCGGGGATGGTGAGAAGGCAATCAGCATGCACAGGCGCTCTCCTCCAGATCGTTCGATCCAAGGTCCTGATTTAGTTGCACAGGTAATCATACCTTCACTGTCAGAGCTCCTATCTGTAGAGATCAGGGAAGCAAATAGTTTCTTTTCCCTCGAAATCTCTTTTAAAACTATTCTAGCTGATTTCCTTTAACCTGGCTGCCAGGGTTTACTGTTTTGTCATCAACTATTTGTATTTACGATTGTCTTAATATTGAGTATTTCATATTTGAAATTTGAATAATGAGCGAGGTAAATTGGACGGACGCATGGATGTAAAAACGGGTAAAATGATGAGCAGATGGACGGATGAATACCAGGGGTTGATGGATGAATACTATAATGGGTAACACATTTTGAATAGATAGTTGAAAGGATCAATGGTAGATGGGTGAAAAGATTGTTGCATGGAGGGATGGATGGATTAATGCTAGGATGGGGAAAAGGGTGGATGCATAGTTGGATGGATGGATGAATGTTAGAATTGGTGAAATGATGGTTAAATGGATGGATGAATACCAGGATGGGTGAAACAGTGGATGGAGGGTTGGATGAATGGTAGAGTGAATAAAAGGATGGATGGATGAATGTTAGAATGGGTGAAGGGATGGTTGAATGGATGGATGAATACCAGGGTGGGTAAAATGGTTGGAAAAATGGTAGAATGAGTATAACGATGGATGGGTGGAGGGATGAATACCAGGAAGTTCAAACCAGTGGATGGACGGTTGGAATGTTTGAATGAATAAAAGGATGGATGGATGAATGTTAGAATGGGTGATATGATGGGTGAATGGATGGATGAATACCAGGATGGATAAACCAGTGGATGGATGGTTGGAAGAATGGTAGAATGAATAAAAGGATGGGTGAAATGATGGTTGAATGGATGGATGGATGGATGGATAGATGGATGGATGGATGGATGGATGGATGGATGGATGGATGGATGGATGGATGGATGGATGGGTGGATAATGACTACCAGGATGGGTAAATCAGTAGATGGATGGTTGGATGGATGAACGGTAGAATTAATAAAAAATGGATGGCTGGATGGATGAATGAAGTTCTACTGAGTGGCTGGATGGATGCATGGATGAGGGGCTGGTTGGATCTTGTCTCTGGAGACCGGTCCCAGGCCACAGAACCAGATCAATGTATATCACCTGACGGGGCATGTGACTGGCTGAGTGTGAGAGCAGCATGTGATCAATCAATCTGGGGCCAAAGCTCACTGACATGGTGACTCTGACCTTGGATGGACACCATTAATTAAAACTCTTTATCACTCAGTCCCACCCCCACATCATGTGGACGGCCGATCAGTCAGAAGCAGCTGTCAACAGGGAGCAGGATACTGTGAGTTTTCAGCTTGCATCACGGCAATATGGCAACATTATTAAACATATGTGGAAACGAAAGTCCAACACCAGGCCGGGCTCAGAGCCTAACTGGTGTCAATGATGACGTGGACTCACAACACACAGTCCATCACTGCTGAGTCCGCTGGAAGTGAGTACAACAATCTTCCAAATGTGATGCTGCACAACAAAATCTCCCAATTTGTAGTCTGAGAGCCAGGATGTTTTTCCCTCCTGGCTTTCAGTCCATGCATAAAATAAAGCATAATGGTTTGCATAAGCAGGGGCAGAGCCAGACATAGTAAATATTTATTGGCCCCGCCTTAGGGGGATCCACGGGCATGCTCCATTTACGACAGTTACATGCACTATTTTTCAAGCCATTTGAGATAATAGAATAGCTGAAAGTCTGCACATCGAAATCTACATGCTATTTGTTCTCCAACTGTCTTCATCATTCTAAAACCAGAACACAGCCAATCTCGAAGATGACTCATTTTTACTCCTGCTACCAAAGGAGAGGCAACACTTACTAACGTTGCAATTTTATTACCATAACACAGGCAGGGTTTGGTGTAAATGGAACAGGTTGTAAATTGTGTTCCGTTAAATTCCTGCATAAATGGGGCCTGCTGGCGTCACTTTCGTGCTAAAAGACACAAATCATGGGTAATCTACAGCTAATAACAGCTGTGGTTTGTCCAGTGTTAAACGCTGAGATAATATCAGCCAAGATGCTCGAAAGCCCAGCACGCATTGTTTGATTTTACTGTATTGTCATTGTGATGTAATTTAAAAAATGAATGCTATTTGTTTGGCGTTGAGTGAGTCAGTAATTGTAGCCTCAGAGCTGAATGCTAACTTTAGCTGATATTGCATTGCTTCTAATGCTCTTCCTCCATTCTGACTGACTGTGCGTTGTGTGGGGCTGTTTAGGTCAGTCTGTTTTCCCCATGTGCAGGTAACTGTTAATAAATAGGATGTTGACTTTTATTACGTGAAAAATGTTTAATGTTACTGTAGGAGCGATGTTCCGGTGAAAAAGACACAATACTACTTCATATACTGTATTTTAATACAGCAGAAATACCTCAGAAGCTGAGGATTTTAATCTATTCATTTGACATTTTACTGTGGAATAGACAATGAATTGTAAAAAATGTACTGATACTTGTTAAAATAATGTATACTACATGATCACAATCAAATGAGTTCAATTAAAGAGCAGAACTACTGAACTACCGTTCATGATGTCGCTGTCCTGATTTATTTTGGTTTCCACATGTGAAGATGCACATCCACATATACACAACGTAGTGAGACTGTCACACAGAGGACCGTCACATAACCAGCATACCTAATCTTGAATCCTATTGTTGTGATTCCATGCTGGAGGAGAGTTCCCAGGATGAATGGCTCCATTTCCCCCGTAATAGAACGGTTGCTCCATCGATTGATTGATTGATTGATTTCAGAGGGGAAATGACACAAAGTTGAAGTTACTTTAAAACCCTAAAACCAACACATTCACACTCCCATTGGGTAAAACACATGGACATTTAGTTAGCTGCCTTTGGTGTGGTTGTTGACACTAAAAGTCTCTTTAGCTTCATATCTCTGTGCAACTCTGCAATATATCCTGCATCCCACGTGCCATTGTTATTACATCTACGCATCATTTTTCAGTTGGGCAATTTCTTAATTCATGTGTAATTTATTTAACACTGTTTGCTATATTTTGTACACTTACTGGACTGGATTTTGCAATTTCCCCACTGTGGGACAAATAAAGTTTTTTTAATCTTATCCTAAACACGCTTCTCTAAACGCACTTTGTCGGGATTATTGGTGCCAGTTTTGATGGAGTTGGGTTTAGGAAAATTTCATGGATCAACGGGACGGTTGGGTTTAGGAAAAAAAAGAGTGGATGGTTGGGTTTAGGAAACGTGACACGCGGGACACGATCCCTGGTCTCCTGAGTGAGTCCTTGTTGTTTGGGCTTTCATTCGACTCGCTACTGTAGTCGCCCCATAATGCTACATCATCTTCAAACGGAGTGTAGCTGCTACTCTCCCCCGGTGCGTTTTTTTTGCGTCGTTTCTGACGCTGACAGCCACTACCCAAACATCTGTATAATACTCTATCGAAAAAAAATTCAATACTGGAGCCCAAGAAGCCCCCCCTTTGCTCCGCCCCTGTGCAGCAGCCTAAAAAGTACACAATACTGTAGAACATTATTCCAAATAACATAGAAAATCAACAAAGTAAACCTTTTTTTGCTAAGTTCTTCTACCAAACATTTAAACTGCTTTAGTAATGTTAAGTCAATTAACACTTTTGAAAGGCACTGTATCCGTGTCACATTCTCATTGGGGGCTGAGCCCCCCAAAAGGTCTGGTCCTAGAATCACCCCTGGCCATTATTTCATCCACTCAGGCAACAGGTAACAGGAAATTTGTTCATAGAGTCCTATTTGTTTTTTCAATTTGATTTTAGAAGTTATCTGCTGTAGCTATGACTGATAATGGGGCAGGGCCATCACAGAAAAAAGGAAATTAAACGAAGAACTAACAACTAAAAGGGAAAGGTAACAGACACTACTGCTTCTGTCCAAAGCAGCTGCTACAATCAACACAAACTGAAAGTTACTTATATCCACTTTAAGTGATTAAGTGGTATCATTAAGATTTTTATCAAGTATCAAATGTAGAAAGCAAGGTATTGGGAGAGAAGAAGAGGACACTATTGGGGATTTTCATGCTTCGTCATTGAAGAAGGAAGGAACAGAGAAAGTGAATAAAGGATGGAGGATAGTGAAAAGAAAGAACGAATAAAACCGGATGGTATGTCAACGGAAGAAAAGCCAAAGTCTCTGAGCTGAAACTGGACTTACTGCCGTGTTTCTGATACATTTGATCATTAATGTAGGATCAGAATCTGAGGACTGTACTCCCCCCTTACTCCCCCGCTACAGTACTACAGTAAATCCAATGTTTTCTTGACATATTATGTGTAATGTGTTTCAATGCCCTCAAGGACTTTGCATGGCCTTGTTTTGTTTTGTTTTGTTTCTTTATCTACACATTTAAATACAATAAAAAAGATAAAATACATAATGTGTAGGGGAAATGTGAAGGAGAATGGCATAAATGAACTATGGAGGCTTGAAAAACGGCATTCTCCATGTAACAACAGGAAATAAGGATGTCAATTTAATATAACAGAATTTTATGTATCTATCAATACTTACACACACACACACACACACACACACACACACACACACACACACATTCAATCCATTCTTCACCAGGCAAGAAAAACAAAGGAGAAAATAAACATGCTGTGCCTTGCCTATTTAGTGGACTGAAAATGACAATATTTCCCTCTGAAATGTAGTAGCGCAAAAGTAGAAAGTCTCCCAAAAACAACAATATTTCAGAAAAGTACCAACATATCATTCTTCCATCTGTGAAATTGGACAGTACAATCACAAGACATATTTCAATTGTGAACAAAATGTGTCTATATTTGCTTTATTGTCACAAAAATGTCTTTTTATATAGAATATTTCACAAAAACACATCGTCACTGAACTTCAATTCTACTTAACCCTTCTGTTCTCTTCACATCCGGGACCCTCTCGTATCCCTCGGGTCACATTGACCCGTGGCTTATTTGGGGTTTTAAAAACAATTCTGAAATAAAATTTCACTTCATAATATATTACATATTTTCTGTATCTCAATTTCCAACAATTGAGATAACATATGTGTTCAGGGAATGCATCAGTCTCTAGTAGAACACAATTAAAAGTGGAAGTAAGGTTGTGATTCATGATCAAAATCCACTATGTGATCAATATTATCTTGGAAAAAGTGGTCATGTCCAGAATAATTTTCTGAATTGAGTCAGGAATACATGTTTGTAAAATAAGGTAAGGCCATTGATTTTCAGGTAGAAAAAACTGTACTTGTACCAAATAGAAATGGGTCAATTTGACCCGAATGCCCTACAAGGGTAAACTCCTGTTTTCTTTGGAGTACTCTTTGCTTATCTGAATAAAGGGTCTAAGGACAGAGGGTGTGGTATGCTGGATAGATGGGGAAGCCCCTTGAGGCAAATTTGTGATATTGGACTGCACAAATAAAATTGACTTGACTTGCACCACTCTAATAATTAAACCAATAACAACTGACCGTCGGTGACGAAGGAGGCCACAATCAATGTTTTCATAGCGAAAGTGCAGCGGCGGCAAATGATGCATTCATTTTTCCTGTGGGTGCTCCTGATGAAAGGAGGGTCATTTTATTGACTGCCTGGGAAAGGTCAGAGTGGGGGAACGCCACCCCCGAGCCTCCAAAGATGGAGTGTTGTTTCATGTTTTGAAATCAAAACAAGTCCTCCAATTGGAGCCCATGCGGAACGGACACCCAGCTGCACTATTGACAGGAGAAGAAGAAGAAGAAGAAGAAAAATAAAAATGAAGGAGCTCATGCACTCAGAAACAAGAGCCACAGAGGGATCACGTCTGACATTCTGACTGTCATCTACCTGATTTCCCACTTGGTTTACATTTCCACCTGTATAAATATTATATCATATATCATAAATGACTGAAGAAAGGCTTCATTACAGAAAGAAATTCTGCTATTGGAATTTTTTAAATGAGATACTAGAGAGGAATGCATATGTAGTGAGTAGGATGTGGTATATACTACCTCAAATCTTGAAAAAATATAGATATAAAAGCCTACATTTAAAAAACAATTGTTAGTTTTTTTTTTTAACAATGTCATCAAGTATGCGACCCACTGGATGCCAAATATTTGAAGAAATTGTCTTCTTGCAATATCGGCCCAGGATTTTTTGTTCCGTTGGTCTATCTTCTCTAAAAGTAGTCTCAACACATTTCCCCTTCCCAAATAGAGTTAGTTGGGTGAGTCCATTGCCCGTCTTTTTCCAGAAGGTTTTCTCAGATAGGCTACCGATAGTTGTCAGGGAGGATGGATTGGAGGAAGAGGCCAGGAGGGGCAGAAGAAGCCAGGTCGAAAAAAAAAGGCATTGGAGGAGGATGCGCCTGCGAAATGTGCCGAGCTTCCCGATTTATTTACAGGAGAACAAACACAAGTGGCAACTGGTAAAGACAGATATAGCCTAGCCCCGATGATTAGCATTAACGTGATTATTCAGCTAATATTGTTGTAGCGTTGTCAACCCATTTGCAAGCAGCACATTCAATTTGATTAAAATATTGGCCTTTTAGTATCACACAATATTTGATGATTCATAGACTTTGCAAATGTTGATAACAATACTTAAGCTTGAAACGCTTGAAACATTCAAAAAAAGACCCAAGGTTGCATTTTAGCAAGAGTTTCTCTTTAAGCGGGGAGAGCAGCAGTGCAGGATCCCCCTAGTGTACTGAACCGAGCAGCATCAACGACAGAGACACAACATCGGACAAGTTAAACAACATGAATGTAAAAGGAGGAGCAGTTTAACTAGAGCGTGCTATTTGGAAATCCAATCAAGAGAGGGAATCAGCTGATCCGTCAGCTGGTAGTCGGGCTGAGGGATTGTCAGCTATGGGCTGAGATGATAGCCGAGCTTGACTCCGTGACCTGCCTGTACTTACGCTACGCTTCAATACTGAAAAGTAAAAAAGCCGGAAAACTTTCACAGATGTAAAGAAATGAATGCATGCTAGCAGGCAAAACATGATAATGCTAACATGATTATGATTAGCATGCAAGGTTCACCATGTTCCCTGTCTTGGTTCAGTAGGTTTAGCATGCTGTTAGCATGTGTTTAACATTTGCTAATTAGCACAAAACCCAAAGTACAGCTGAGGCTGATGGTAAATTAATTGGTTTGGCAATTATGAAGTCATAAACCAAGTAGGCCCACTGGACAAATTCAATTTTGACCTGATGATCTCCAGAAATGCTCCTGCCATGATGAATAATTCCATTTTTAGGGAATAATGAGAGCTTCATGATGTCTGTGTGTAGAACTGGTTTTCAGCGGCCATGTACAATCCATTCTTCGACACAGTAGAAGCAAAAAAATCATATTTGGAGTAACCTCACATTGCTTCAAGGGCTCGTTTATAGCCAGCTGCTTTGAGCACAATGCAGGTTGACCTTTGACTGATCACTTGCAAAAATCACAAGTCATTTCCAAAAATAAGGAAATGAAAACAGGTTAAATTATGACTCTCAGTTAGCGTCTTGAAAAGCACTCCCTGAAGAGGAGCGGCTCTACGGACCACCACCACCATCATCTTTGAAATCCCTTATTTAATTAATGATGCTTCTGCCTCCACTGTTAATAAACCTCATCCGCCTTCTCTTCCTGTCCATTCTTCTTGTTTCATCTGTCTCTACTGTTCCATTACTACACACTCAATTAACAGAAAGGCCTTTTCTTAATCATGCAGTCTTTCGGGTTCACTTATCTTATTTGTAAGCCATATTAGAGGAGGATTACATATGATGATAGTTTTCTCTAAACCTCACGCTTTCCCTTGAATTAATCAAAGTTCACATTTGTCATTTCTTTTGCATTCACAGCGTGAATGTGTAAGTTAGTGTGAGCCGAGGTGAGCCGGAGTGTGCCTGCACGTGTGACTAATCTTCCTGCTCTAATGGCACCATTAGAGTGTTTCATTGGGGCCCAAATAGGCTAAAGCCCGCTCTTAATGGAGCTTACGTGGCTCTAAACCGAAAGCACAGTCCGGTGGCTGGAGAAGGACATCTCGCTCCAGCTATAATAAGGCATAACAAGATCTGCAAAGTGTTGAAATGGTAAAATCAATACTAAACTGAAATGTTGCCATGGACACGTGAAAGCTGGCTGAGGAGAGTGGAGAGGCGCCAGAAATCTCGCACTGATGATATTGGAGTTGAGTGTTGCATGGTTTTTATACTCAGCGATGGAACAAGAAAAATGGCTGAAAGTGCGGGGATAATTTAGAAGTATCTGACTTTGTCAAAGAAAAAAACGTTACATGGTAAAGATTAAATTTGGGTGGCCAGATAGCTCAGTTTGTAGAGCGTGTGTGGAGGTTTTTTCCCTTGGTGCAGCGGGCCTAGGGTATGCTCCGACCTGCGACCTTTTGCTGCGTCTCACCCCCCCGTCTCCTCTTTCATGTCTTCAGCTGTCCTGTCAAAAATATAGGCCAAAAATGCCCAAAACGTTTCTTTGAAAAAGGTTAAATTTGATCTTCTGCCACATCCACTATGAAAATGGGGTACTGTGTTTTTGATATATAGTTTTAATGTACTATAGCAGGGTTTCTGCAGGCTCAAATTGAAGACTTTTTAAGACCTTTATGAAAAAAAATCAAAGACCTATATATTTGGACACAAGCATACAATAAAATGCAGAATCACAAACGTACTTGGAAGGAAAATCAAAGTAATAAACTTGAAAAAAACGTTAACATCATTATTTTCCGGCCGGGTGTCCAACGCCTTCCACTTTCTTTGCGGTTGCATTCCAAACTTCGGTTGAGTCCGGGAACATCCTCTGAGCTACAACCAACAATCAAATTATATTTAGCTTTTTGAATGAACATTTTCAGACACTCGACACACACACTCGACATCCATTTAGATTCCAGAGCTCGCCTCCCAACGTGCAGGTTCCAGCAAGCAACGTTGTTGCGTCCGGCGCCTGGTGACGATTCTTTCATAATACTCGCTACAGTTGTCACTCTCCATACTGCGTCATCTTACAGCGCCATGAGCGAGCTCCTGCTACACCCGGTGCGTCCTATACAGACGCTGAAGGGTGTTTTGTGCGTCATCTGACAATGAGAGCCACTGGCAAACAGTCGCTATTTGACAAGTTGGAAGTAAGAACAGGTTGCATAGCCATATTACAAAAAATATTGTATTTGGGTTTGATCAATGTGGCAAAGTCGCCATCTTGATTGAATAAAAGGAATTGTCTTCTCCAGATGGTGCCAGGCCTTACATTTCCGCTGCCATCTAATCGAGTTAAACCATTCAAGTCTTTGTATAGTACTGTGCTAGGTTAGACTGCTACTGTATTTGATCTTTTGTGAACTATGGGCTTTTGGTTTTAATTAATTTGTCCTTGAAATGTATCATTAAAAAAAGAGTGGCCACCCTGTTGAGACTAATTCTGTTGACTCAGCCGGCGAACAAAGAATTCTAAATGGATGACGGAGAAGCTGCTTCTGTCCGTCAGTCTGACTCAGTCAGTCCACCCGTTGTTGTTTTCTTCATCTCTCCTGCTCAGAATGTCAGGTACCCCGTTAATGAGAAAAACGTGGACGTCAGAGCCTAAACTCATGGGCACTTTCTGCCCGTCTCCAAGGAAACAATTAAGACTGTTTTCATGGACAACCATAACCCCCGCTTTCAGCAGGCAGGAAATGTCTCTATTGCTCCTCTCTGTAGGAATCATCTATGATATGAGAATCAGAATAAGACATTTGGCAAAGCACAAATGATACCTTCAAAACAAGTTGATATGCTCTATTTGTCCTTTAAAATTGTGGAATCCCATGATGATAACGTTGCACTGAAAATCCTTGTCGGTTTACATTTAAACACTGTGTTCTTATGTGTTTTCTTTGTCATGATTTTGCAGTTGAAAAATGGAAATTATGGCAACCTGTGGCCTGGAAGTGATAGTCTTGTCCATTTTCTTGTAGATAATGTTAGTGGACTGCAACCCAAGATTTAAGTATTAATAACGGTTTTAGAACTCCCAGAGGCATGTCAGCAAAACACATCCAATCCCAGGTTGTATAATTCTGCTATGTGCACCACTTATTACCCGAAGCTACCAATTACATTTTGGAGACACCTGATTCAACATTCAGCAGTTTGTCCACCTATGATGGCGCTGTGTTAATTGCAACACTGAAGCGTCTAATTTGAATTAGCTACACGCATGATTCATGTCTCGGACTGGCTTCTTCTCCACAACAGTGGCAACAAAGGCTCATCGTAGCATGTAGAGACAATTTCCTAGAAAAAACACAGAAGAAAACGTAAAAAAATAAAATAAAATACTCACTACTTTTGTCACTACTAAAACTATCTGGCGGATTGCGAAAAAAAAGGTTGGCTACAAATTCATGGTCCCCAGAGGGTTTTTACTACTGATGGTAGTGACCATGAGGACTATATTTAGTTTTTATTGAAAAGTAACACAGACATGCCCCCTCCAGGATGAATGAAACAATGTCCATGCTGATCCAAAGTTCATTTGAATGCAATTTAAATTGCGTCTCTTTGTGCTCATTTTGTGTCTCTTTCTGGTCCTTTTGCATGTCTCTGTAGTTGTTTTGCATTTATTTTTAGTCATTGTGCGTGTCTTTGGGGTTGTTCTACATCTTTTTGTAGTCGTTGCGGACCTTTTACCAGCATTAAGTGTATGTTTTGGAACGTTTTGTGTCAATTTTGAGTTATTTAGCATTTCTTCTTTTGATTGATTTGTGGGTTCTTTCAGCAAACTTTCTGCAAGTCAGGTACACTTGCCCTTTGGAGCCCTGGGCCTGTGTCCGATAGGTCCATTCAGTAATCCATCCATGAGCTCCTGATGACTTACTCCTCCATGACAATGTGAAGTGACTGAGTAAGGACAGGGTCCTGGAGGGATTTAACTCTGTCACAAAAGACCTGGAGATGTTGTAGTCAGAGTAGAGGAATGCCAAAGCCAGGCAGTGTTGTGCTTTTTTGGAAGACATAACATCTCATCTACATGATCTCAAGCTCTGAAGCCAAGGCAGCACGGTGTGTGACCTCATGGCAGCAGTATGTTCCTTCCAAAGAAGGCTGGAGATCTTCAAGAGTGACATCACAGAGGCACATCTCCACCGGCCAAGTCTTCAACAGCTGACTCTTAGGTAATCATCATCATCGTGTTTCCTTCCTGGAGAGGCTGGCTGAAAATGTACAGATAGTGCTTTGACAGCTTCAGGTAAGCATTGCAGCCCTGCCTTGGATCTATATCTCTTCACTGCAAGGTGGAAGGGACTGCATCTCTGCAGGCAGAACTGATCAACACCTTCGAGTGGATGTTGCTTGGAGTGAATCACACTGTAAATATGTCACCTTCTGGAGAAAGATGTTCCCAACAGTAAATTCTCCCAACCTCCAGGTTCAGTTCCACATGTCGATGTGAGTCAGCATTCTCACCAATGAATGTGGTGAAAAGTTCATACCGCAGCAGCTTGACCAAATAACATTCGGATTAGTGTCCCCGTCTGTCAATCACACCTTTTGTATGAATGCATTTGGTGCGACGGCGGCAAGGAAAAACGTCCTTTTAACAGGCAGACACCTAAGACACAATTTGGGTCTATGTAAGCGGTCCATATGCCACACCTGGTGGTGGGACTGGGGTTTAGGATTAGGGCCTAGAGAGATTGAGAGACAAAGAAAAGGTGTAATTTTTAAACTGAAATGAAATAAAAGGTTTTGTATTTATAAAATGAGGCATGGGCTTGGTCCGCAGTGACTTGCAAATAGGTCAGACCTGGTACCGGGTTTTGAGAAGCCCGGCTGTAGACTCTTCATCTTGTTCTCTGCACTCCACCCTAGAATCAGATCCTCCTCTGCCTCATTAGCATCTGCGGGATTCTCTACAGTCGCAATCGACCAGCCGTGCTATAGAGAACTCTGCAGCTTGGATAACAGTCGGACACGAGGGAAAGCCAATCTTTCACACACATTCTCCCTCACACTTTCCATTCATTCTGCACAATTGTGGAATTTATCGCAAGGTTATCCTTTAACTGCAGGTGTGTGTGTGTCCGATGCTCAAATTGCATTGATTTATGTGCACCACTGTGGTGTAATGCATGGAGGGTATGCATGGTGAGGCGTGGAGTTTGGCTGTAAGAGTTATTGGAGTGGAAGGTAGATACTAGCTCAAAAAACACATGATTGTAACATAAAGTATAAACTTGAGACAACAAAACCTTCAATTAGGCACCAAGTTTGCTCCACTTCTTCTGAATGCAGCACAGACTTGTGGAAAAGGGGGGTTATACTTCGTCACCTCACTTTCTCCTGTCATAAATACTGCGGTCACTAGAGGGTACCGTCCCTAATGTGTAAATGTAGCTCATAACTGCTGCTTTGACAAATGACCCAAGGAAGCGTTTTTTTGGAGGGAGGAATGTTGAGTTATCTTCTTATATAGTAGGCTACCTGTAACACTGTGTTTACAGATAATATGTGATGTCATGTGCAAATACATGGACTTATGCAAAATGCAGTATCTGTTCTAAACCTTGGTAGCAATAAAAAAGAAAAACCAGGGAAATATACAGTACATGTTACTGTAAAGTGGATCTTTACACAAGTCTCTGTATGGAGAGTCCCTGTGGGCCTCGCTGTCCACCCACATGTTTCCATACATAGACTGTAATTGACAGGACAACAGATGCTCTGCTTAGTTAGTGCTGTCAGCTTTTAAGTAATGTGATGAATGTTTCACCTTTTTATTTAAATAAATCTGCCAACATATGAATCACCAGACACAGTGCTCGCCACACAGATTGCTGTCTAAGTGGATTTATATGATGTAATCGCTGCTGATTCATGGGGGAAACCGACTGCCAAGATGTAGTGCTGAACCAGAGCTTTTCAAATTTCCCCTAATAAATTTCTGAGAGAAGTCTGAGTTTTCTACAATCTATGGAGAAGTCTCAGGAAAATGGCTCAAGTCGTATTTTGTGTACCTTTACTCTGCGAACCCCCCCCTTCCACGCTGTTGCTAGTAGCCACGGAGACAACGGAGGATCAAAAAAACATGAAGGAGGTATCTCCAGTATCTAAACTCAAGTGTCTGCGTGCAAAAGCCGCTGGACGCTACAACCTTCTGAACATGGCAGCAATGAGAAATCCAGAGACAGTTGTGTGGAACTGATAGTCTTAATTAGCTTTGTAGCAATGAAACAGATGTTAATGTCAAAAAGTCCCGCACTGAAGCTTTAACTGTTATTGCATTATTTTTGCTGAACTTCTTTCTGGTTCACCTTTGACCTCCTGTGTGTACCGGAGCTTTGCTCTGTGCTAATTAGTCCGTTGTTTATTGTATCCAGTCAGCTGTCAAGTAAAAATGCCACATAGTTGTTCCAACTTCTCTTTGTTGCACAGCGCTGTCAAATTGAATCCTTCCTTCTATATAGATACAGCAATCTATGTCCCAATGAAGCTTTTTCTTTATATTCGGAGCTCAAAGGGTTAAAGTGCCTATATTCTGCTCATTTTCTGGTTCATAATTGTATTTTGAGGTTGTCCCAGAATAGGTTTACATGGTGGCATTTTCAAAAAACACCATAATTTTGTTGTACTGCAGATCCTGTTTTCCCCTGTGTGTTTAGGTCTCTGTTTTAGCTCCAGAGTGAGGCATCTCCCTTCTATCCTATCTTTGTTGGGAGCTGCAAATGCTCAGTACCTCGGTAAGATCCCATCAGCTAGATAACTCTGTCTCCAGCTTTGGTCAGTCCAAGGCAGGATTAGCTGGGAGACTTCTTCTGGACCAGGGCCACTTGTGGAACACCTGCAGAACAGCGACAGGAAGTAGTTCTTTTGGAGATTCTAGTCAACTAGTGTGTGTTATAGCTGTGTTTTGCCATTGAGAATGAGCTAGCATGCTACGGTTAGCCACCTCGTCTCTAGTGACGTAGAAAGCCTGCACAGAGGACATTCAGAAACCGGATCTCACTCAAAACAGCATGGGTAATTTATTTCTCCAAGTTTGAATGCATTTGGAGCACCAGAGACACAAAATGACTCCCCTAATCCCAGAAAAAGTATTATTTTCATAATATGGGTACTTAAAAAAAAAAAAAAAATGCGACATCTAGTGGGGTCAACAAACACCAATAATGCTTTATGAAGCTTCATTTAGACATCACTAATACACAGTATCTGAATGTACCCCCCCCCCCTCCCCCCCAAGTGATCAATGCTTTTTCACCAACAGACCATGAAACAAAAGTAAAGCAATGTACCGTGAACTGTATAGTGCGATAGAATGATAAAATCAGAGGTTGTGTTTAGCAGCGACAGAGCTCCGGGACCCAGCGGCAGTTGCTTAGCCCCCAATAGGTGACAGCGAGCTGGGCACACGCACCGCTAGACGACGGTCCTTTCAGGGGCCACGGTGGTGGAGTTTTGCCAGAAAAAGTGACCGTTATGTGGTGATGACAGTTAAATTTAGGCAAAATATGGTGGTTAGGATTTAAAAACCCTCCCGAGGAACAACCCAAGTGTTTCCTGGGTGAAGGTATTTTGTAAATTCCGCTCCCCGGCTTGAAAGCACTTTGTTTTATGTTGACACCACGTTTTGCTGTTTCATTTTGAAATTATTTTCCATTGAATATTGACGTTCATAAATAAGTGCCTTGGCCGAGAGGCTCCGTATCCGTGGTATTGGAAGAGGGATTTACTTCCTGCATGTTTTGCTTGTTGGCCACGATCAAAAAACATCACCTCCCTTAGTATTTTTCACAAATTGGATATCAGCACTGATCCCAGAAAGAGAGAAATAACACCAGTGGTGCACAATTACACTGCGACTGAGGTAAAAATTATTTCACTGAAGCCTCTTTGAAGACAACTCAATTATTTACTGAGTTTTACTTTATTGGCAGAACTTTATGGAGATTGCTTCTTTATTTCTTTATTTTTGAACACAGAGACCAGCATGTGGGGAGTTGATTCACGAGGAGGTTTGCTCTTTGGGTTGTGCCGCTGACTGTCGGGATGGCTTTTGCTACGCCATTCATCACAGTGGGACACAGATACGGCTGCTAGCATCAGGAGAGGCAGAGGCAGTCTCCCACCGGCCCTGAAATGAGAGATGCAAAATAATGTTGTCTCAAAATTAAAAGACAAATTGGCGGCGCCTTAGCAGGAGCGAGATGAACCTGTTAAACAAAACACCGGCGGCACCGGGAGCTCGTCATGATTAGCTTGGCGGATAAAAGGGGATGCTATTAGGAACGGCGTTATAACTGCTGACGTAAGACCCACACAGGACACGAGGACTTCTTTGGGGTCCTTTTTTATTGCAAATATTGATAACTGAGCTGGCTTAGGACTCTGAAATAGAAAGCAAAATAAAACATTATGAATGTGCCTTCAAGGTAAACCCAGGCTAATTCTGAAATGCACAGTTTTGAGTCAGAAAACAATTCTCTCACATTTTACAGAACACAGACAAATACGCAGCTTCACATAGTCACTTTGATGTCTTAATACAATACAATTACCTTAACAGTTGTCCTATTTGACCAATAACCAGTTACAACAGCATAGGTGAGGCTTTATGCATGCTAACAATACCTTGCTAACACATGGAAACACTTGAACTACACACAAATCCATCCAAAGTCCATCTCATCTGCAACATGTTCAGTTACCAGATGGACACAGAAATAACTTTAACCTTTAATACATGCATGTTTTAACCCTCATGTTGTCTTCATGTTGTCCTCATGTTGTCCTCATATTGTCCCAAGGTGACCAACTTGACCCGTTTTCCTATATCAATGTTCTTTTTAATTCCCCAAAAATAACATGATTGATTCCACCCGACGCTCTTTGGCAAGTACAAATCTCTACTTTCATTAATTTTGGGGCGTCTTATTTAGCATTTGAAAACAAATTGAAGTAGTTTTGAAATAGTATTGAGTAAAAGTTGACATATTCCAGTCTGTGATTATCATCAACATCCATTCCTTTGTTTTTTAGTCTCAATAATTTCTAATTTCTGCTTTTCTAACTGAAACATTAGTTATAATTTCCTATAAAGGAGGTTTATTGACCATAAATTCCCCAAATAACTGTAAACCAAAGTTAATAAGTTAGTGTGGCGTAGTGTTAAAAAAAAGTTAAAAAAAAGTGACAAACACAAAAACGAAAACAAAAGTGTGGACTTTCAATTTTGAAAAGACGACAACACAAGAGTTATCCTGTTATTGCAATATGTACACTACATTTTCACACAGTGTACTGTAATGCACATGCATGATTTTCTTCCAATCGTCTCCGGAACGAAAAAGAAAGAAAGAAACCGAGAGGCAGGGCGCTGACTGCATGACGCCGTCACCGACACCTAGTGGCGGAAATAATCCACTGAACATAGAGCTGCCAGCTCACAGAGAAACAATTGAAATAAATACAAGAACAGAAAATACATACTGGAATATAACTACATACATTTACATAGTACTGTACTTAAGCACAAATTTGAGGTACTTGTACTTTACTTGAGTTTTTGTAATGCCACTTTCTACTTCTACTCCGCTACATTTCAGAGAGAAATATTCTACTTTTACTCCTCTACATTCATCTTACAGCTTTAGTTACTAGTTACTTTAGTTATTAGTTACTTTAGTTACTCCACTACATTCATCTGACAGCTTAAGTTACTAGTTATGATTGATTTTTGCACACAAGGCACATTGCTAATAAAATCTAAGGTTTTGTTATACATATATTTACCCAACAACATAACGTCCTATGAACACTGTTCTGATTCTAGTTTCTAAAATGCGTAAGCTGCCAATGATTTTTCTGCACTGAGTACTTATACTCGTAATATTTTATGTGCATTCTACTGATGATACTTAAATACCTTTACGTAAACAACCTTTTCAATGCAGGACTTTCACTTGTAAGAGTATTTTGTACAGCGTGGTAGGTAGTACTTTTACTTAACCCTTGTGTTGTCGTCCCTTCAACCATGAAACACCACCATCATTTTTTCGGAAATGTTTATCACTTTTTAAATGTTGTGGGTGCTTTTTGGATGTTTTTAAAGTTGTTTGATATTTCTAATGTTGACAATTTCAGCGCTTATTTCAAACGCCCATTTTTTTGTGATAAAAAAACTGAAAATGGGTCAAATTTGAACTGAAGACAACATGAGGGTTAAGTAAGATTCAGGATGTGAATACGTCTTCTATCACTGGGTGTTACAACAAATGCACCACCGGGCTACACTTGGATGTTTTCTGTGTGTGTGTGTGTGTGTGTTGCTGTATTTCTGCATGTGTGTGTTGCTGTATTTCTGCATGTGTGTGAGGAGGCTGAGACAAGACCTACAGAGAGACAGCAAGACCTACAGAGAGACAGCAAGACCTACAGAGAGACAGCAAGACCTACAGAGAAACAGCAAGACCTACAGAGAGACAGCAAGACCTACAGAGAGACAGCAAGACCTACAAAGAGACAGCAAGACCTACAGAGAGACAACAAGACCTACAGAGAGACAGCAAGACCTACAGAGAGACAAGAAGACCTACAAAGAGACAGCAAGACCTACAGAGAGACAACAAGACCTACAGAGAGACAGCAAGACCTACAGAGAGACAAGAAGACCTACAAAGAGACAGCAAGACCTACAGAGAGACAACAAGACCTACAGAGAGACAACAAGACCTGCAGTTCATTTTTGGTAATTTCTTTTAATTACCAAGCAGACAGGCGTAGTTCTGGTAGCAGATGGAGGAGTCTGGTGAACCCGACGTGGCGCGATTCACTCGTCCGACTCCGTTCCACTTCCTCCGTCAACACCCCCTCCTCCTTCCTCTGTCCGCCATCAACCCGAGGGGTCGCGGGGGTCGCCGTCGGAGGAGACAGGCGTGAAACGTAAGACGCCGCCGTCACACTCCGGCAAAGACTCCTCTATGATGTGAAAATGCAATCAACCCCTTGACAGCTGCTCAGAAAAAGACAAACAGTAGGTTCTTAAATCTTCATTAGTCAATAGTAAATGAGGTATGTTTTACACACACACGCACACACACACACACACACACGCTCACTTGCCTTGTGCATATCCATTACACCTCAACTGAGAACCATGGTAATGGTGTCTATTGATTTCCTTTCTCTCCTCCACTAGTCAAGCATGTAGGAGTTTGGATGCCGGGTAATGAAATTACCTTCACTCTGGAGGATGTCAGGAAAACGTTGCAGCTGGAGAGAGGACCCCTCGGAGAGCGCGCGCCGTAAACACAGCACCTGTTTGCATCGCCCTTAATTCATAGCCAACGGCAGAGCTTCCTGTCTCAATCAACTCTCTTTTTCCTTCTTCTTCTTCTTCTTCCCTCTTGCCTGCTCCCGTCAGGCCCCTAATTCATTTATTATTCATCTCATCAGTAGCGCTAAATGATGCAAATGACCTTCTCTGAACTGTACGGGAGTCCATTTGGACACTGTCAAACACCATTAGACATTCAGCGCCCGGCTGCTCCAGAGGGTCAGATCTCCGCGCTCAGCGCTGACAGATGAAGCGGGACCGGGCTTTGTGCTCATGAATAAAGCCCACGGCCACGCAGGTGTGTATGCGGGCGTATAAACATTATTAAAGCTTTTCAGAGGGGGGGGGACTCGTGGAGCAAATTTGAGGACCTGAGACTCGCTTGTCTTACTTTGATAACCGACTCTAATTGACTTTGACTTCAAGTTCTTCTCAAGATGACTTAGACCTGAGACGGAGGACTTGAAAGGACTTGACTTTTTGTTACTGTAACACGAGTCCAGTAGGGGGCAAAAGGTTTATAAATCATACAGTTTTTCATCTGTTCCCATGTGTACAACGCCACCTAGCACCCACCATGGTGTTGTCAAAGGAGGAAGAAGCAATGATGTCTTTGTTTTGCTGAAGTGACATTTTTAGGTTTGTACGTCCATTTCACTAGCATGGACCACGCCCCAACCATGTGTTAGTTAAAGATTTAATGAACATTATGAATGTGCAGATAGATAAACTGATGTGCATGTCGTCTGATGGCTGGTCTGGGAGGATGTACAGTATGATGACCGGGTGGAGGAGACTCAGAGTGGGGGTTCCGTCTCAGAAGCAGCTTTTGCCCGAATAGTTTCCAGACCCCCGGACGGTACCTAGAAGAGACACGAGAGAGATGTGCAGCAGGAAGGGAAGAGGGGGAAGATGGATGAAGGAGAGGGAAAAGGGAGGGAGGGTCAAGCAATCAGAGACACGGGCCTGGCTGCAGCACGGTTTATGGAGGTCTGTCTGGTGATTAGAGGGGGGGTTCAGGCGTGGCCCTGCTCCCGAACCTTAGTTGTTACAAATTAACTCCATTTCGTCAGTTTTCCAGGTAATATCAACAATTTAAAAAAAGTCGTGAATTGAAAATCGTATGTATCGTGAGATTTGTACAACAGAACATGCAGAACATCCATGTTCTTTACAGGTAAAACTATGCTTTGTGATGGGCATTCTTTTGAGAAAACATTTAGTTTTTAGAAATGTCTCATGCTAGATTGTCTCTAGACAATTTGGTTTTGTAAAAGCAGCCAAAAGGAAATCGCAACACTCAATACTATTGTATTACAAAAAGAATATAAATCACAAAACAAAGGGAATCGGCAACCATGTATTGTGAAAGAATCGAATCGGGACAATTGGCATATCGTCCCAGCCCTGCTCTGGAAACTGGGACAGCTCATCAGATTTTTATAAGACTTGACTTTATAACCAGTAGGGGGGGGGGGGAATCCCCAGACGACTCCCGACACGATTTCATCAGATTACGATATTTAACATATTGTAATATTGCAATTTATAACCTTTTTTCCAACTTCTAATTTTTCCCAATTTTAAATGACGTCCCGAAAAGGAAACTTAGTCGACATCTGTTTAATCTAAAAAGAAACATTTCTCTGTTATTGCTGAAAAATGGGACAAACTGGCCAACAAATGTATAATATATAATATGTAATACAAAGATCCATACTTGGCGCCTGTGTATCACCCCCCCCAGTGACTGGTAGCAGGGACTTGACTTGACATGCTTGATCTTTCCCACAGTGACTTGAGACTTGCTTGTGACTTGTCCACGTGTGACTTACACCCCCCCTCTGAAGCTTTCTGATTAAACAATGGGGGCAGAAAGGATGAAATGGCGTGAGTCCGAATTGAACCCATGATATAGACCTGCATGGTTCAGTGTATGCCTTGGACATATGAGTCAACAGAGAGTGTGTGTGTGTGTGTGTGTTTGCTGTGTTTGGTCCCCCCCTGAGCTCGCTGCTCCGAGTCAGTAAACACAACGCCGCCTTTAATTAGCTCCGCGGTAATAATTGATTTGAATTCCCCGCAGCGCAATTATATGATTTCATAGACATGCTTTCCTCTCTTTCTTTCTCGGTCTCTGTCTTCGACTTTTTGCCTCGCTGCATTTTCTCTTCGTTTTCCTGCCATCTCTTTGTCAAACTTCAGCTTTATTTATACCCACACCAATTAGATGGTTGGGAATGAAACCGTGTTACGCCTCTGCTGGTCATGGCCCTGGTGCTATCTGCAGCATTTAGGTTCAAAGGTCATCCGTCTATTTGTGTGTGTCGACCTGCAGCTGACTGGGCAACTGTTCTCAGTAAGCCTCTTACACATGCATTCAGAAAAAGTAAAGGAATTATGCCGATAACACAATAGAAGACTTTGAGACTGACACCATCATACATCTAAAGGCAATCGTCTCACATCCAACGTTAAAGACTGCCATAATACGTAAAGAGTGGGTCGCAGACTACAACTAAGTTCTGAAAGATTTATCCAACCAAGCTAGCTAGCTAGCCACTGCTAGCGTTAGCGGGTAACTTTAGGGGAAAGTTAGCTGATTTTCTGTTCTGCTGTCATTCAGATGTAGGCCACGTTTCCAATTGGATGACGAGCAGAAAGGTTACAAATCGGGGACTTTAACTACACATTTGTATGAAATTAAGTTGCATAGTAACCTGGGCCTATAGTGATGCTAACATGCCTTTCTTATGGTGCCCTAAAATACTAAAAAAATATCAAGTTTTATTATGAGATATACATTTTAAAGCCACAGTGAATCCATAATCGTAACTATATCCGTGTATGGCTTCCATGGTGGCTACCTCACCTGTAGACCAGTAAACCTGTGAGCAAACACAGGGGTAATGGGGTGGCATAGCACCCCATTAATAAAGAGCTTTATTAAACAAAATGATATAAAAGCCTGAGCCCAAAATGGCCGGCAGAGCACACGGCACAGTAAAGAGAAAATAGTAAGAAGCCAGCACAAGCGTGTCCAATCTGGAACTTAACATTTTTCAAAGACGCACAGCCACAGATGATTTTCACGTTGTTTTTTAAAGATTATTTATGGGGCATTTTAGGCCAGAAAGGGGTGAGAGAGAGGGGGGAATGACATGTAATTCAAAAATGTAACTGCCACATGTGACCTGTTCCTTTCCTCTATGTGTGATTTTGTCTATGCTGTATTTCTGTTTTTATTGTAACTGGTGTGCCGTCTTGGCCCGGTATCCCTTGAAAAAGAGATTTCAATCTCAAGGGATTTACTGGTTCAATAAAGGTAAAAAAAA
>NC_048422.1:1081022-1084884 GCF_013103735.1 Etheostoma cragini
ACATTGAAGTGATATGAACAAACAGAGAAATGTTACTTTATAGTTAAAACAGATGTTGAAAAAGTTTCCTTTTGGGGACGTCATTTGAAATTGGGAAAAATTAGAAGTTGGAAAAAAGGTTATAAATGTTGCAAAATATTGCAATATGTGTAAAATCGCAGTAATATCGTATTGTGTTGATATTGTATCAAGAGGCGACTGGTGATTCTCCCCCCTAATATACAGCATAGGACCTTTCCAACATAGATTGATGCAGATAAGGCATACATCGGTGCAGAAAATGTCAGCAGAATGCAGAAAATTAAATATCACGCTCCCCAGACCCACCCGCTCTTAATAACTCCCCAAAAATGTAAAGAAAACCTATATATTGTACATATTGATTTTGTGAAATCTTATATTTGTGTGATCAATTGTAGTGGGCCAAAAGGCCAGGGCTGATTTTCCCCCCTCTCCACCCCTGGTTACTGCTGTGTACGTATAATGCATATAAGACAACGCACTGTGATGCCAGCCTGTATGAACCCAATGCGTATGTGTGTGTAATCACGTGTATTAAACAGCCACCTCATCATAATTCTCTGAGGTTAATGCACGTGCCCAGCAGCGCGCCGGCCTGGCATTATTGGGAGGGAAATAGGCCCGTGATGAGAAGCCATTTCACTCCATTGAAATAACACTCCGGCAAATTACTCTTTGAACTTGACTACAGGCTTAAGAGCCTCATCACAGAGTCATTGCAGTCGGAATGGCAGAGTAGCAATAAAGCATCCTCACTCACACACACCCACACACCCACACACACACACCCACACACACGTCGAGACAGTTCATGAATACTAATGAGGAGCAGGACACAATCACGGTGACAGGGTCTTAAACAATAGGGAAGGGAAGGAAGTCTTTATGTGACTCCCTCATTTGTCTTTTCTGTTCCTCACACATGTACACAGATAATTAACCAAGCCAGCACACCAATCTTCTGATTGATTTGGCTTTCTTTCATTTTCCAAATAATAAAACTGGATAATAGTTAGAATAAGAGTAAGAAGATTAACGTCAGCTTATTTTTATTTTTCCAATATTTCCGAGTATAGGCTTTTGTTGGTGTAAGGAACCATTCTCCTTCACTGACCCTATCCAAGATTTCAATTTCAATAAGTAGTTCAAAAAAGTATTATTTCCTTTCGGTATTATCCTTGTGAAGTGTTCTGTATACATAAATCATAGTCATTCATCAGGTTGCCGCAAGGTGAACCATCCAAATGTTAGATTTAAGACTAAAGGTCAGTGGATTGATTGGGGTAAAGGGATGCAGTGGTTGCGTTCACGGTTCAGACATGTCTCTGGGGAAGTCAAAACAATGTCCTCCTAAGTGACAAAAATAAGTGCGTAACACTTTACGCACTTATTTTGTGAGGGAAGAAAAGAACATTTTAAATTGCCATTGTGACAAAAACTGGAAAAACAAGGCCCTGCATAACTCTTTGTGTCAAAATGAGTCAAAGGACATCTCACTTGTCCCCCACCTAAGAATGACAGGGTTGTCCACAGCCCCAGCCAACGCATGTCCACGTTTATTGTAGTTATGTACATAAACGACTAAGAGTGGACAGCCACGCTAGCGGCTCTGAGAGGCCGAACTTGGGCCCACATGTGCTTAGAGCTAAATGCACGTCAGCATGCTAACACACCCACAATGACAATGCTAACATGCTGATGTTTAGTGGGTTTGTTTCCACGGGCTACCATCGTAGTGTATCGCGTTAGCATGCTAACGTACACGCAGGGACATCCACATGAAGCATAGCAGGAGTTCCCGCAGGTCACAGGGTCAAGCTCGGCTGTTATCTCAGCCCAAGGCTGACAGTTCCTGAGCCAGACCACTAGCTGATGGCTCGGCTCAGTCTCTCCTCAGCATATGCTTGGATTTCCAAAAAGAGTGCTCTATTTGGACTGCTTTTACCAGCGTACCTTGCTGCATCACTGCTAGAGCTTCACTCCAGCTCCTCCTTTCAAATGTACAATCACAAGGTCTGTCTTAACCCTTGTGTCGTCTTCCCGTCAAAATTGAAAATCAGCATTTTTCATTTTTGTCTCTTTTTTCAACACTTGCTTCAATGTTTGTTTCTTTTTTCGACCTTTAACACTCTGTAACGCTAACTTATTACCTTTAGTTTTTTACAGTTATTTTTGGAATTGATGGCCAATAAACCTAATTTGTAGGAAATGATAGCTAATGTTTGAGTTAGAAAAGCAGATAATTAGGAATTATTGAGACTAAAATTAAAGGAATGGATGTTGATGATAATCATAGACTGGAATATGTCAACTTTTACTCAATACAATTTCAAAAACACTTCAATTTGTCTTCAAATGCTATAAAATTGAATAAGACGCCCCAAAATTAATGAAAGTAGAGATTTGTACTTGGCAAAGAGCGTTGGGGGGAATCAATCATGTTATTTTGGGGAATTAAAAAGAACATTGATATAGGAAAACGGGTCAATTTGACCCGGGGACAACAGGAGGGTTAAAAATCCACTATGTGATCATTCTCATCAGTGGTCATATCCAGAGTCAGGAATACATGTTCATCACAGGAAATATGGTAAGGCCATTGATTTTCAGGTAGAAAAACCTGTAACATTTTTCAATTTGGGTCAATTTGACGCAAATACCACACAAGGGTCAATCAATAGCATGTGTGCTGTTGCTGATGCTGCTCTGTTCTGGACCCTAGGGGGATCCTGCCACTGCTGCTCACCCTGCTCAAGGCTTTCCACGTATGCATGTGGAAGAGCGGGCCGGCCCCAGAACAGAGCCATAACGCCAAATACAAACTGCAGATGAATGACTATGTTTGGACGAAGTGGTCCTGACTTAACTCAAGTTGGATGATATTTCATGCATAACAACAAATGTGAACCCCATGGAGGATCGGCAGTAGGATCAGTTGGGTTCATCCTCTAGAGACCATGGGAATCTGTACCAAATTTCATTGCAATCCATCAAATAGTTGTTGAGATATTTCAGTCTGGACCAACGAGGTGGGCCGAGTCACTGACAGCCGACATAATCATTTCAATTAATATCTAATACAAAGCATATGTAATCTATTAATCTATTCTATTTTTGAAAAACCAAGTTGGATAGGGCCACAGCCCCCTCAGACAAATTCTCAGCATCGCGTAATCAGCTTTCTGTGATTTAAATGACAGAGACATAACCCTGAAAATGACTGAAATCCTCCGCAAATATCTTTGATGATTAATAATGACTCCAAGGAAATTGAAATAGATAGATATTTATGTACAGTATCTGCCCCGGACGACCTTGTTTTAGGTCATAAGACGGGGGTGTGTAATCTCTTTATCAATCTGCCTGCAGAAACACAGCTGGGCCAGACGTATCCCAGCATGCCTCGGTTCACATCTTTCTGGCCAAAACCAACTGGTTCTGCACGTAGTCAGGAATAACTCAGGCACAGCTTGACATTTGGCATAGGGAGAAAAGATATTGGATTTGTAATTGAATTAGTGTGAGGAGAAAAAAAAAAGTTTTAGGGAACTATTTTGCTGAAACATAATGACTTAGTGCACCCCCCCCCCCCTCCCTTTCATTTGAGAGCTCAACTAAAACCACTACAGTACTTTATTAAGGTTTGCCTTTGGATGTGGTGTTAACAAAAGAAGGTCGGATTAGACTTTTTTTGTTCTTTCTTGGCTTTTCATTGCATCTGGGCTTTTACAATCTATTATACTCCATTAAAGAATATAAATATACCACTAAGGTCTATAGAAAAGAGACTTCAGATACAGTATTAGGGGACCACTAAGGTCTATATAAAGAGACTTCAGAT
>NC_048422.1:1084984-1112970 GCF_013103735.1 Etheostoma cragini
GGACCACTAAGGTCTATATAAAAGAGACTTCAGATACAGTATTAGGGGACCACTAAGGTCTATATAAAAGCATCCAAGCATATGAATACAATTTAAAAATATTTGTAATTCTTTTTTAACTGCTCTTTAATATTTAATTTCTTAAACTGCACTGTAACTTCTATTTTTGTATTTTATCTGTTTTTAATTTCTTGATCATTTTTAACTGCTCTTAAATGTTTTATGTAAAGCACTTTGAATTGCCCTGTTGCTGAAATGTGCTATACAAATAAACAAAAAAAAACCATCTTATTTCAAAGCCATCTGCTGCTGTTCCAACACATTCTCACTCTCCCATCATGTGAAATACAGAGGCTTGGACATGTGATCTGGCGTTTGTTATTCACGCTAAATATCTTCCTTAGCGCTGGGAATCTCGACGTCACTTTTGATACTCCGGGTCGGGATGTACTGAATGATTTGTGGCAAAAGAACGGAACAGGTAAATTAAGGAAGAGATCATGGATGGGGTTATAAAATAAATGTTCCTATGACACCCTGGACAAGTACAGGAGATTACCCGTAATTCATCCTGGATCCATGAAATAACTAGTCTTTAATAAAAAAAATGTGCCTGCCTCTATGGGAATTTAACACAGGGGGGTGTATACTCATGCCCCATGTATTTTAAGAAAGAATATTTATTTATTGACAATACATTATTCAGTCACAAAGAAAATTGGTGTCCTTAAAGGTTGGATTTTTCCTATTTTTTTTTAATTAAGACATTAATTAATGTACAGTACATATAAACTAAATTAATTTTTTACTCCTTTTTATACTTAAGCATAGGTATGTAAATTTATGAGCACAACTAAAAAGTTAATTGTCAGTGTGTGTGTGTGTGTTGGTTTTAATATCCTGCTTGTACAGTATGTTCTCCAACAGTTTTTTTTTTATCATAGAGAAACTTTCCCTCTTTATCATATGAATGTGAACACCAGTGTCTAACTGTGAAGATATCATTCTGCACAGTGAAGCTCAACAATAAGCACACATTGGATTTAGCACAGCTTTAAAAGGGAAGAAAGAGCTAGTAAGTAAGTAAGTAATGCACCCCTCTGTAAGTATTCTCAGGGATAAGGTGAATGGACCAAAAAGTCCAACCACTTCTGAAAACTAATTTTTCGTCTTGGTATTTCATGTGTCAGCAGATGGCAGGCCCCGAGGGAGCGCAGCGCACACCTCTCAACGACCTGTAGCCTTTCCTAACAGCTTCATTTAGTTCTAGGCATGGTGTCTGGCTGGGTGCCGTAACCTGGCTGGGCCCTTTAGGGATGCCAAGCCCCACACCACCAGCCTTATTATTCCCCCCCCCCCCCACCCCCTTGCTCTGACTGTGTAATTTGATCATGTTATTCATAACATTTTAGCTGTTGCCTCTCCCTAGAGTTAGCGTGACATTGCTATTTGCAGAGGAGAAATGCATTATAGGATGGCCCAGTGCTCGGAAATTGAGCATTAATATTTGCTTTTGATGCATATAAACAGACAGGTTTTCAGGCTCTTGGCTTCTCTATTGACAACCCACGAGGGGAAGGTGGCTGAATAGTTGGGGCTGATTTGAGAGACGGGAGATGGGAGAATCAAAATAACAATTCATGTTTGTGTTGTTCTCTGCTGGAAAGGAAGCCTGCCGCGTCCCGTCTTGGCAGTTTGCTTCTAGGTGAGGATGTTGGCAGCTATCAGCGGGGTCCCGGTGGCACATCAGTTGTCACATCGGGCTAATTTCACTCAGAAAGCATGCAGATGCAGCCGGGGATGAAAGCAGCGGTGGATGGAAGCACCACTGGGACCGTCCCCGGAACTCAGCCGTGCCTCGTTAAATCAATGAGGCCATTTCCCTCAGAACACCAAAACCTTTTGCGGGGCTGAAAGCTTTTTTTTTTTTTAATTCTAAGGGGAGAGCCCCTTTCTGTGAATCCATTCAAATACAACGATAGAAGCCCAAATTTGTCCCCCATACATAACAGCCCACCGAAGGGGCCTATGAGGAATAGAAATCGTTCTGTCCTTGGGGCCCACACACCGGTGTTGATCGCTGTTATCTACATTTTCCATTTAACACCAACTCCTGCAATGGAGTCCTTCAAAAGAGTCACAGCGTTGGGGTGGCCCTTGCAGTGCAAATAGCGCTGTTTGACACCGATGTCCATGCTCGGGGGATGCAGTCAGAGGTGTCGGACTGCCGAATAGCTTCAAGCCTTAAACTAGCGTGAAGTAACCTTTCATTGAACAGCTGTTGTTATTGTGCTGTCAGCCAGGGTCCAACTTCTGTTTGCCGATTGTCTGAGGGAGCGGAGAGTTGAGTTTTAGTACTGTTAGTGGCCGGGTTGGATCAGTGGGGACAGCAGGCACACATATACTTAGAGGTTTATGCCTCGACGCAGAGGTCCAGGGCTCAAATCCGACCTGTGGTGATTTCCTGCATATCTTCCTCCTTCCTTACTCATCTAGCTGTCCTTAAAATAAGAGTTACAATTATTAGCTGATCAATTAAATTTTCAATTGATAGAAAAGGACTTGGCAACTATCTTGGTAATCGATTTAGTAATTTTTGAAGCAAATATGCCTCAAGGTTGAAGCCTTCGTGAAGATTAGTCACTTTTATTGGTCATTTGTCAAGGTAAAGGGAATAGCGTTGGGCACATGCTGTACATCTCCGTATTGGCAGCTGTTTATGGACAAAACGATTAATCAAGCCTTTGGTTGCCCTCGTTTGAATTTGACATTTTGAACATGTCTGGCGGTTCTGAATATTGTAGGTCTGACCGTTTCTCAGAGACTACCGGCCACAGAAGAAGTAGCCAGTGCGAGTTTCATTTCCTGTGCAGATCTTCCCATGCTGTGCTCACATTCATACTTGTTCATGTGTCTCTTCACTGGCCTTGGTTTAACCCTGTGTTTATTTCTTTTAAAGAACCTGAAGATCTAGTATATGGACTCAGATACATGCCATGTAAAATATGGTTTGTCCACTCCCACCATGTGGTGCAAAACCTTAGGGACTGTACAAAAATGTTTTGGGAGGGTCAAAAATGGAGAATGATATTGCACTTTTTCTTTAGGGATTGCAGGTGTCTTTTTTTTCTTGTTCTTACTTTCAATCGGTGCAAGAGTTGCGTTTCTGTATCAGGCTTTTATTAATGTGCACATTGGCAGTCTAAATTAAAAGGTACATTAAGATGTTAAGGTTTAAATTGGGATAGACAATATTACAAGTTGCATCAATGTTATATACTGTTATTTTTAAGTATTATTTTGTATTACTCTGTAGCTTTGTGTTGTGAATGAGGTAATTGGCTCTAGTTGGACCATGTATGGGTTAACCCATTGTGTTGCGGCTGCTGTATTATGTTTTATTTGTCCTTTTTTGTGAAAAGTGGAGAATGTTGTGTGTGGACATTGGACTGGAAGCTGAGGAATTAATTACTGTGGCATTGGCGGCATGACGCATGAATAAAAATAATCAATCAAATATTGAAGGAAGGCGTAGCAGAGGAGGATTTAAAGAAAACATCAAGAACTCTACGCTTGCTTCTTTCACAAAGTGAAACAGGAAGTTCAGCCCCCCACACCACCTCAATAATAGTTGTACAGTCCCTTGCTGCTTATCACAACATAGACTTATCAAACGTTATGATATACAGTATATAATATGTATAATAACAGACTACTATTAATTCCAGCATCCGTTGCACGATGGCCCATAATTAAAATAACTATCTATAGTTATATTTACTCCTGCACTCTTCTTTGCCGATGGTGTCTGTTGTTCTGCGGTTGGTTATGGCTTCTCATCATTTTTTACTTCTAAACATGTGTCTTTAAGGAACATGAGAAGGAATCTGATTACCATCACTACCAGTAAATGACAATTGTCAGAAGATATATTGAACTATGTTACGATGCAAATGTCTATTGGTAGACAAAAGTGTTTTTCCTGGTAGACTTCTCGCTGGGGACTTTTACGGGATGTCATCTCTCTTGTCCCTGTCACTCTCTACTGCCTGAGTAATGACTGCAAAACTGTCAGAAAATAATCTAAAAAAAGGGTGGTATGTTTTGGGGCTTTTTTTGCTTGATTGACAGGTGTTACAAAGCCTAAACACTCAGTCATGGTGGTAGCCACAGCTCCATCTGCAGAACGCTGAACAAAACAGCCCAGTCATCGTTCAGCTCCTCCTGGGGGACACCAGGGCGGTCCCAGAACAAATAAAACATATAATAGCATCAGCTTTTTCTGGGCCTCCACTAGGGTCTCCTTCCAGTTGGCCTGGAATGCCTCCACAGGAAAGCATCCCAATTAGATGGCCAGACCATCTCAACAGACTTCTTCAACGAGAGGGCAAGCACCAGTTCTGATCCCAGGTCCTGCCTCTGTCCCTAAGGGTGAGCCCAGACACCCAGGGAAGGAAACTCAGTGCATTTGCCTGTATCTGTGATCTCATTCTTTTGTTCATTACCGTGAGGTTGTGAGCAACGGCAGGATAATGTATATCTACTGGTAAATTGATACTTGTATGCTTAGTTCTATCTTGACCATGATGGTACAAGGCCCACATTACTTCTCACAAAGAGCCCTGGTTCCTTGAGCATATTTACTTGGCCTCTTACCATGCTCAACATGTCATTACCAGTACCTAGCTTTGTGCAGTTATTCCTTCCAAGGGAACACAGCGACTCTGACTCCAGTGGATGTGACAGATTGTCGATTGTCACAACTTTTATGCCTTTCTGTCGTATACTGCTGTCAATTTCTCAGTGTTCACCTGGAAGGAATAACTGCACGTGGCTAGGCGCTGCTAATGACATTTTGAGCATGTTTACAGGCTAAATACAAGTTTAAAACATGCCCTGTGTGAGCCTGTTAGGGCCAAATCTAGCAGGAGGATAACTTGGTGTAGGCAGCACCGATTGGTTTCAGTTGTCTTGCTACTGACAGCAGTCCAAATTTAAAAAAAACAGGGTTACATGTTGAAATCGACTGGAATTTTCCTTTAAGCATAACTCAATCCGGCCCAATGGGTCTCCTCAGGCTTGGGTCATGTAAACCACTGAGTCTGCGGTCACTCTGTTCTCTAACGTGCTTTTACACCTAAAAACCAACTCTCTGTACTGCCAGGCTTTAGCCAGGCGGATGGGATGGGATGTGAATGGGGTGTTCTCAATTAATTAACCACTTTTCACATCGGCATACATTGAATCCACCACATAGCACTTATTTCTAAAGAAATCTTTTGACTTTCAACGCCGGTTTGCCTGTTACTTCCATTATATCCTCACAAGCAATGTAGCATTTAAAGGGCCGGGGCAGTGCTCACTCCAAATAAAACGCTGCATAACATCAGGGCAAAACTGCATCATCCAACTGTTTTAAATGCATATTCTCTGGTCCAGCTCAGATAAAAACACCAAATTTGTCAGTTAGTGTTTTCTTTATTACTGAGTTATCTTCGCTTCACCTGTTCACCTGACTTTAGCAGTTCAGATAAGACACTGACTGTCCTAATGTTAAAGACAGGTTAGTTCATTCTGACCATAGACAGTTGCCTCGATCCTTCACGGCAGTGCAACACTGAATGAATATAGTAAGGGGGAATACAATGGATATTTGGTGTTATTTTTGGCATTGAAATAAGAGTTTTCTAGCTTGGTGGCGTTACCTGTCATGCCAGTTAAAGTAAATGTAAACACTGCTACAGTGTGTTTGGGCCTGTGTGAAAACTGTCAATCAAACTGTTGTGGACTAAACAAAGATCGCCTCAAAAGGAGGGTCTTGGTTACTTTCCAAGCCAACTCTAATGCGGTTCATTTGTGGCCTGATAGCAAATACACCAACCCCAGGATTTACTTTTTGGGGAGTGGAGATGTAATATCAGCATAAATTCAAAGAGTAAGCAACTATTTAATCTATCTGCTGATTGTGAACAATTCAGTGATTATTCTGTACACAACACAACACATACAACATACATACATACATACATACACATGTACATGCACCCCGTTGTGCTTCAATACTATTTTGTATACTATAGTTCATTAGGTCTTATAAAGTGTGTGACATAGCAACTCCATATTAATATCCCCTGTTGTATGAGACGCCTCCTTTTTGTCCACTCTACCCGTTTGCCATTGCTCATAATGCATATATTCTATGTGAGTTGTCAGTCATCTGAATTTTAATTTCCCCATGTGTGTCCTGGTGATACACTGACTATGAAAAAATGGCGGTTGGTCTACATGACGTCATAATTACAGCTCTGGTTTGGAAGTAGCAGTATGAACCAGAGCTTAAATGCAACACTGCATCATTTATTTCTCTCGGTCTAGACCAAAATGAACTGAACTACAGGTGTAAAAGCAACTTCCTGCGATCAATGGGCTCTCTCTGATGATCTAATGCCACACCATGGAGTGGCAGATCAAGAGTCACACACTGTAATTAGGTCTGTCAGCAGGAGGTGATGTGTCAGCTCTCGCGTCGGGAAGGGGGGGAAGAAGAGGTGAATGAAGAAGAAATGACGAAGCAAGAAGAAAGTAAGGAAGTGAAAAAGATATTGATTACAGACCAAGGGGAAGGGGGGGGAGGGCTGAAACTGTGCATTTCTACTGGATAAAATTGTTTTCTCACTAGTTAGAATGGTAATTAAAGAACTCCACAATCTTTTTTTTTACTAGTCAATTGCATTTCAAGATATCTACAACTTTGAATGTACTAGACAAAACAAGATAACAGATATTTAAAAATCATTTTCAAATTTTAATTGGCAGTTTAAACACTGACTAGCTAGACTGAATATGTATTGCAGATTGACAATTCAGATATCCACAATGACATTATTGCTATCTACAATTGCCATTTTAATATCTGCAATAGAATTATTACTAGGAAGAACCCCCATTTCAGATAGATGTGTACGGGGCTTTCAATTTCAAATATCCACAACATCATTCTTTCCATCCAGAATGAGCATTCCTGATCTCTGCAATACAAGTATTACTGGAAAGAACTCACATTTCAGATATCTACCATACAATTTTTACAAGTCAAAACTCTAATTTCAAAACATTCCAATTGTGGATATCTGTAACAGTGATGGTTCACATCCAGAATGTAATTTTACAGATCTGAAAAATTAACTGACGCAGTGTTTGATGTGTGTCGGTCTGTAAATAACAGGTCAATGAACAGATTAACCAAAAATGTAATAATGCATGAAATAATGGCAAACATATGTATTGTACTTCCTAGTAATAATTCTATTGCAGATATCTGAAATGACAATTGTAGATCAAAAGACTGTCATTGTGCATCTCTGAATTGTTTTTTTTTTTTACTAGGAAGAGTTGAATTACGGATATCTGCAATTAATATTTAGCCTACCTTTTGAATGTTAAAATGGCTTGCCGTAATATGGAAAGAGGAATAGATTTATGGGCGGAGGAAGACAAAAGGACTGAAGAGAACGCATGAAGGGAGAAATTACTGTGATGGAAAGATGGAAGCCAGAGGAGGAAGAGTCAAGCAGAGAACATAATTTGCAAAGGGAAAAATGGACCATGGACCTCTGTGGAGCCTTATTCCTCAGTTGTACGTCAGAGTCAGCTCTCATAGGGCTAACACCTGTACAGCGAGTGTCCAATTTTGTTTTCATCCGGGGTGGGAACAGCACCCGGAGCCGGTCCAAACACAGAAAGTCAAAGTAAATGAATCCCATGTTTTTCTTCCAAAATTGCATAGATGGAGACTTTACGAGAGGTCCAATGGTAGTTTTTGCTTCCTAATTGTCCCTGCAGGCTGCAAAATTACCTTAAATTACAGTGAGCTGACCAGCAGGCCTTGAAGTAATTGGCACATGGTAATGCTTTCAACAGTTCTTCTTTATTGAATCGAACGCTAATGTAACATAACATTGGCTTTTGCTATTAGGCCGGTGAAGCAGCAGTGCCTTTCGCTATCAATGCTAATGGCTATGTTGCTCATTGGTTTGACAGATCTGTCCATAAATATGCTGTGAGGTCTGAGCTCCATGTTGCTCTCATTACATTGCCCGAGATCTTCTGAGTTGTGTAGGATCTAATGGGTCGAAGTGAATGTTGTTTCTTCCAATCAGATGCTAGCTGCATCTCCAACAATTGCCTTCATGTGTCCCGCTTGGCTTCCCGTCTTGCTGTTCGTTTGACTTTCTGTAAATCAAGCAAAAGTGAAGTTGGAGAGGTGAACGTTGGCTGTCGGCGATGTTACCCAACAGGGGAGACATTCTCTGGATGTCAGGCTCGGCCTTTGCGCCGATGCCTGGGAATTCTCCATATCGTCCAAGTCCCAACAACTGAAATAATGCAGGTGTGGAGTTGTGTTTACATCCTTCTGCAATGTTTTTGGGGCAAACAGACGGCCTGTTATTTATAAAGGGTCAACCTTGTCAAAAATAAAACAATGTACCTGTCCAGAGGTGACATAGCACCACAATCACACAGTGAACTTCACAGATACATTGCTTATTAAAGGAATACTGCAGGACCACTGAGCGGGGGTTGTTGTACATTGCCGGGATAAGACTGACAAGCCCCTTTTCAACACAAACAACCTTTCGAGCTAGCAAGCAAGGAAATTTAAATCATACCATAATAGTGCATTCCATTTACCTTGGAACTTGGAAACCGAAGCTGGGAATGATGTCACACCAGAGTTGAGTGCGTTCCATTTAATTAAGTCGAATTTTCATTGTTTTCATTCGCTACACTACATACACTTAGAATAATAATCTGAGCCTGTCAGTGGCAAAATGAGCCCATTAGTGGAAGTAAATACAAGCTAAAAATGTTGCCCCATTAGCTTCCATTGTAGCTTGTTTTGCCTCTGCAGCGATCTCGCCTAATACTGGACCAATGTCAAAGATTGTTGTTCCCATGAGTCACAAAAACTTAGGAAAATAGTTAAAAAAAAAAAAACTGTAGTTACCCTTTAATTTATACTTTTTTAAAGCCACCATCTCCTCCTCAGTTTTGCCCTGATCACAGTGGCAGGAAATGATGTGTCGCTTTCCTAATCTCCTACTCTCAGTTTCCCCTTAGGCAACATTAAAGCTTCATTACATTTAATACATAGTGATTTCAAAGGGTAATGTCTTCTAAATTAAAAGAAAAGAAAAAGGTGAAGGCTTTTTGCCGAAACATCTTATCTCTAAGATCATTGGACTGCACTGTTGCGTAATGATCCCACTTAATCTCATTTAAGTGTGCCCAGGTTGCAGCAAAAACAGCAGAAACAGCAGGGAGGAAAAGCATTGATCAGCAGCCTAAAGTTAAAGACGTATCAGATGTGTCATGCTGGTCTAGTACCTGATCTGGTATATGAAACCAAAACTCGTGGAGCTGTGTATGCTTTCTACGGATCGAGGTATGACAGGCAATTCAAGGGTAAAGGCTGTGATTGATAGGATCCCATCTCCCCTTTGGCACATTATCAATCTTATATCAAACCAAATTGCCCTCTTCTCAATCTCCATTGAACCATGTGTGGTTATCACCCCGTCTATGTGGAAGACGTGTCTAATGTTAAATTGATCTTTGCAGGCGTCACACAGAATTGGTCTGGGCTATTTTTTTCTTTGTATCTCTGCAAAAGCTCAAAGTGGAAGCATGCTGACGTTGGGAGAGCAACCTGTTTGATATCAGCAAATTTGTGCATTGGTACACTGCAAAGTTCTATGGGGTGCATGGAATGGTGGACCCAAATGCAGGAGAGCAGGCGGATGTTTTCTTTTATGGGAGATTTATTACACAAAAAAACACCAGGGTACATTCCACAAGGGAAGCAAAAATGCAAAAAATCCAAAATCCAAAAGCGCAGAGGATAACAAAAAAACGGGAACACAGAAGCTGCAGGGGAGATTCCAACAAGGGCAGAAGGGCTGGGAAACAGGTGATCAGGCAATCACAATGGTGGGAAAACACAGGAAATAAAACTAGACATGACAGCAGAGAAACTATCAAAATAGAACAGGGAACAGAACATACAGAGACTCACGGAAAGACACAAGACAGGAACGACAACACAAAGCCCCTAATCATAAACTGATTTTCATGCAAACGCATATCTTGGAAACAAGAGCATCGTAACACGTTAATGATTCAAAATCAGTTAAAAAAAATGTAATGTCTATGAATGAACCATTGATCATCCTTTGGACATTTCATAACAATGAAGATGATTGAGATGGAATTAGTTTTCTCTGCACTATAAATAACCCAGCTAATGACAGATGTTTTGCAGAACGTCACCGGTGCAACAGTCTTTGCCGTGTTGGTTGTTGACAGGTCTAATGAGTGGTGGAGCGGGGACATGTGCTGTGGAATAACTGCCCCGGTCACTGATCACATGCTAAGATGTGTAATTAAAGCTCTAATAGAAAATACATAATACACTTTCAACATATTGCAGTTTTAGCGGTTGTCTGCAGTTCCTCTTAGCTCCGTATTCAGGCTTAAGAAAATCTAACCATCGCAAGAGACTCAGGTCCACTCCAGGTCATTTTGGAAGAGAGAGAGCGGGAAAGGTTCCTATTGGCTGTTCTCTTTATTTCATTTCTAGGATTGTGCAGGTGCCGCCGGAATCGGATGTGGATATCTCGTTTCAGCTGGATATCCATTACCTTTTGCTTTCTTTGTGTTGGCGTTCTAACCTCTGGTGGATTTCTGTGGACTACGGTTACCTGGTCCTCAGATCTCTGCAGGGTAAATCCAGACAGCTAGCTAGACTATCTGTCCACTCTGAAACAAACCAGACCATCCTTCGCAGCACTGTGGAGGAAGGTCTTGCAATGCGAGTCTACCTGAGTGACAAAGAGGGAATTGTGGGTCTAAAAATAAAAATGCATTCCAGGTGATGCATGCTACCCACTGCAGTTTCCGAATATAGAGCAAAAAATTGAAGTTGCAAAAAGGTAATTTGTTGGTGGAGACTTTGCAGTATTGAAAAATTGATCTAATTCACATATCACAAATGACTGTTTAAATGAACCAACCGACCTTTGCATTTGCGTTGTGCTTTGACTGAATGTGGCTCATCCTTTACGATATAATTGGACGCTCTTTGTAGAACATTATTGTCTCCCTTCATGCACACTATAATATTGCATTCACACAGTCTAGATGCTAGATTACATTATGCTAGTGTTAAAATGCCCATATCTATAATTTAATTTAAAAAAATCACTGTTATTCCCCGTTGAGTATTGTACTTTGAAATCATTGGTCTGGTGTCAAACGTCTTTTTGACATCTGAAAGGACTTTAAAAACATTTTTCTCCCTTTAACGTGGTTTTCAGGCCACATGGAGAACGGGTAAAATAGTGGCCACAGCTGTGGTTTTGCCAGCAGTGATTTCCCCTGTGCTTTCAGACCCACAGGAAATGATAGGACTTTACAGCTGCGTCCCGCTGTTTAATTTAATCAACTCGTGTTTCTTTGTTTTATATTGATTCATGTAGCTGACCCATAAAGGTTAATAAAAGAACTCGGGTTCAAACATCTGATTCTGATGTTGGAACAAAACTCTCATGTCTGCACTTTAACAGATTGTTATTATTGTGCAGTGCACTGAGCTGACTGGCGATTAAAAGCTGTCTTACTATAAGCACGGAAATTAAAACGTACTGGTTCATCTCAAGAAGAACTAGGGACTACGGACTACTTAAACACAGAGACAATGTAGCTATGATAGTCATGCTCTTGTAAGGTAAATAGTAGTGAGGACATTGTAGAGGCTAAGCCCAACATTTAAGCCCCTGAGGCTAGAGTAATCCACACACCTTTTACCTTTTTGATCAATGAAAGTCCAAGTCATATTTCCAGTAAAAACATTGGTTCCATTTATTTCCGTGAGATCTGAGTTGGGTTTCCAGAGAAATCACTCTTTGTATGTGTGTTGTGGTGTTGGTGTGCTTCTGGGTTGCACCTGAGGAACCAAAGATTGGTTCCTGTTAATACCAAGTGCACTAATTGGCTCTTACATATCAAACCTTCCCTTCTTTCAGGTATTGCCATTAGTTTGGATTTATTTAAGTATGTGGAAATCAACATACAGAGACTTAACCCTCATGTTGTCCTCAGGGGTCATGACCCGTTTTCTTAAGTCAATTTTTTTTTTAGTTTCCCAAAATAACATGATTGATTCCACACAACGCTGTTTGGCAAGTACAAATCTCTACTTTCATTCATTTTGGGGCATCTTGTTCAATTTTATAAAAGTGTTTTTGAATAGTATTGAGTAAAAGTTGACATATTCCAGTCCATCACAATTTTATACTAAATAATTCCTAATTCCTGCTTTTCTAACTCAAACATTAGGTAGAATTTCCTAAGAATGAGGTTTATTGACCATAAATTCCTAAAATAACTGAAAAACTATAGTTAATAAGTTGGTGTTACGTAGTGTCAAAAAAAACTCAAAAAAAGTGGCAAAACTTGAAAAAAAATGTCAAGTGTTGAAAAATGGACAAAAACGTAAGAAAAAGTTTAAAGCATTGATTAAAAGCACCAACAAAAGTGTTGATTTTTAAATTTGAAGGGGAAGACAACGCGAGGGTTAAACCTCCATTAAACAGTGGGCAGCCTGTCATGACAGTTGCTTCGCCATTGGTCCTCATTTTGAAAGGTGTCAGGACCACATATCTTGAACTGTGCATACCAACCTATATTAAAAAGTTGCCAAATTTGTTGGCAAGTTCTAGGCTATGACTTGATTGCTTGTAACCTAATGATGTATTTGTGTTTTTAATCCAATCAGTAAAATTTTGTAGTAGATAAAATTGTAAAATAGTAGATAACAGCTGCAGACATTGTTTTCAGCTATTAATGTGTGGCTGTGGGAGGTTGAGATGTACAGTACCTGGGCTTTAGGTATGTGGGCATGGGTTTTACATAGTATGAACTGATACACATACATAGTGAACAAGTGCTTAACCCTGGTTAACCCTGATATAAACCTGATATCGGGCAAGACAAAACTCCCTACTAACCCACAAACTGAGGAAAAAAAGAGTAAATCTTGAGAAGGATCATGCAGAGAGTGGCCCCCTTCTTGACAAGTCTATGAAATTGTAAGTTAGACAGCACTTCATCACTAATTTTCCTTTCCACCTCTTGATTGTTACTATATTCCATCAACTAATGTGTTTTTAAAGTGCTCATGCTATGTTCCTTTTCAAGTTCGTAATTGTATTTTTAGGTTGTACCAGAATATGTTTACATGGTTTCATGAGCTGGGTAAAGGATGCTGATAGCCAGGCTCTCATTGGTTAGCTGTTAGCCAATAGGAGTCAAGCAGCTTAGCTGGTTGAATATTAATGAGAACTGGCCCAAATGGTCCTGATTCCTTCTATACCACGCTGGAATGGCTTGAAACAAGATAACCAAGGTAACCCAGTTACAGAGTCCATGGTAGGACTTCAGACATTACCACAAAGTCATGAAGTACGGGGGCAGGGCAAGCCACATTAAGCAGCTCGTGTATTCCCTAGGCCTTACAAAGCCAGAATAGAGATATAATCCCTGAACCTAGTTTTGGGTCTTCCCCGAGGCCTCCTCCCAGCTGGACGTGCCTGGAACACCTCCCTGAGGAGGCGCCCAGGGGGCATCCTTACCAGATGCCCGAACCACCTCAACTGGCTCCTTTCTACACGAAAGAGTCACAGGAGCAGCGGCTCTAGTCCGAGTTCCTCTCGGATGACTGAGCTTTCATGTCTAAGGGAGACGCCAGCCCCCCTCCTGAGGAATCTCATTTTGGACACTTGTAACCACAGTCTGGTTCTTTCGGTCATTTCTCAGCCTTCATGACCATATGTGAGGACAGGAATGAAAATTAAGCGGTAGATTTTACACTAAATGTTTATTTATCCATTTATATGGTGAAATACGTTCACTGTAGCTCATTGCCGTCTGTGACAAAGTCTTCTCTCACCTGGGACTTGGCCATAGCCAACGTGGTTTCGATCCAAGCCTGTGTTGTGTGCATGTATTGTGTGAATGATGTGTATGCTGGTCTGGTGGGAGGGGCCCCAGACAGAGAGGGTGAGAGCTGCAAGACGAGGGCTTTATTTTTTTTAAATTCTGGCATTTTTTGTACCTTTGCCAGAAAACTGTCTACCCCACTTTTTATAAAAACACTATTGTAAATAAATTAGGCCTTTAGCACCTGCCAGTGTGAAAGCTCCAATTAAATTAATTGGCTTGTTTGTTCCACACCCTCTCTCTCATTTGCACAAGAGAGAAGGTGGCTGCATGTCACAGAGTGTTACCTCTAAACGTGCTCAGCTCCATATTTGTCTAATTGGACACTCCTGGGGACATTTGAATACTCTGCAGATGTGTTATTCTTCTTTGTCTTGTACAACTGTCTCTTGCAGCAGTTATTAACATAAACAAATGTTCCATGCTCTTCGATTTCTCTGCTGTTATATTGGCTGATGACTAATTAGGGAAATGGTTCTTTCCGGCACATGCAGAAGGATTTGATTGTTGCGTGAACGGCTGTTTTTCTGTTGACATTTGATGACAATGTCACATGACAAAACACACAAAAGAGAAAGACTAATTTCCTTTTCAGTGACTGCTGTCCAGGCTGACATTGTTTGTCTCTCTCGTATGTTTTAATCAGCGCCTGAGCTCCTCCTCATGTGGACTTTTGCGCTGATTGTAATTCTCTTTTTGTTTTATGCCACTTTATGTTTTTCACTCAGGAGACAAAAGCACATTTGTTTGCAACATTTGTGCAATTTAAAACGTGTCACAGCGGGGCGAGAAACATAAGGACAGAAGTCTGACAGTCTGTCTTTGAGTGGAGTGACAACAGTCTTTGTGCTAAAATGTCATTGTCGAGCAGGAGAAGAATGTCAAAGACGTTATGAGGAACTGAGACATATGTGTATATTATGTCAAAACACAGCGCTGTGGCATAGGAGACACCTGACAGACGACTTTCCTTTTGTCTGCATAGAATTGTTAATTAATAGAAGCAGTGCAAAAGAGAGAGGACCATTAAGCACTTCGTAAGGCGACACAAGCCTAAATTGGATTTTCAAAATGCTTTGTACGCGTTTGCTGCTTAAGGTACTTTCATACTGAGCAGAAAGTACATTTACAGTATGCCACGCCTTATCAATACCATTTTTGTTACAGTTACAGTTTCCCCGTCTGTTTATTACCTACACATGTTTACATGGATGTGCAGAAACAGGCAAAAGCTGTACGCAGTGACTTTGTGTGTGCTAACTTTGACTAATGCTGTCTCAAATCACGCAGCTCTGTAGTTATACTCTTTGTTGAGTACATAGTGTGTTTGCACTGACGAAGTATGGCCAATAGCAGTGCACTCCAGGGTTAAAACCTTGAGTGTAGAACGATGGACGCTACCTGCTCTCAACGGTCGCCATCTTTGCTATAATGCGGAAGTTACAGGACCCCTAGTCAATATCCACAACGTTCCACTCATAGGATTGCTACGATCACCCTCTGGATGTCCGTTACATTCCACTTTCATTGTATTGGAATTCTAAATTCTGGTTTATGAGGACTATGGTTACCTGGTACTCAGATCTCTGCAGGGTAAATCCAGACAGCTAGCTAGACTATCTGTCAATCAATGCTTTCCTAAATAAATCGTAATATTACAACAATAGAACCAGAGGGCAACATTTGTCTTGATAAGCCTGTATCTTTCGAAGAATTAAATCAAGCTATTAAAAATATGGAAAGTTCCAAAGTGCTGGGACATTTTCAAAGTGGCTTTCACCCTTCAATGCTTGACGCCCTTAATGAAGCTTATGGGCCTGAATGTCCCCTTATGGGTGTGAAGCGTATGGCGCAGGTACGTATAGGACATGTCCAAATCCACTTTTGCTAGTTTGTCGGCGAAAAAAAGGGTCGGTGTGCCAGGCGCATGGTTCAATAGGGTTGGTTAGTGTCTTCATTCGTTCATTCATTCAGTCATTTATTCATTCATTTATTCCTAGGTGTGTTTTGGGCGTGACATGCAATAAACCAATCAGAGTGTCCTCTCCCATTCACTTTAAAAGCCAGGCATGTTAGTATCAAATGATTAGTTACCCTTTTTCAGAATTAGTTACCCTTCTGAAAAAGGTTAACTAATCATTTTTTTATTTCAAAAACAGCAACTACCCTTTTTTTGTACATTATATAAAAGTAGTATCGCGCATTTTACTATTGCGCTGGTAAAATTTAATGAAATGCTGCGCTATTGACTTTAATTTTTTTGGTCAACGCACAATCACTTCCTGCTGCTGCAAGATAGCAATACACCAAGACCAGCCCACCCATGGGAGTAAAGATGGACACAGGTGCATTTGTTATTTAAAGTACGTGGGTGCAGGACGGGAAATTACTGCGTCGGTCTTAAAATAGCAAAGACACAGGCATCGGGCTTTGTGCTAAGGTAGGGTCCTATGGGTCTAACACCGTTCCCTCTACTTTCTATCGGGCTCCTATTTCCCTTCTGTTGAAAGGGGGATAGGACCTGCTTCTTACAGGCCAATCAGTCTTTTAAATATCAATACAAAATATTTTAGCTAAAATACTTGCTTCTTGCATTGAAATAGTCATTCCTAAAGTAGTCTCATCCGATCAAACCGGCTTCATAAAAAACAGGTTTTGTCAATTTTGTAGACTTTATAATATAATATATTCCTCTAACAAGTCCTTACAATTTTGAGATGTCCTCCTCCTGCTAGACACCAAAAAGGCTTTTGTTCGGGTCAAGTCGGACCTTTTTTTCTCTGCTTCTCAGAGATTTGGTAAAAAATGTATTTCATGGACTAAATTACTATATGCCTCCCCACTTGTGTTGGTCCAAACCAATTCCCTCAGATCAATGTATTTTCCCTTAGAACGTGGGATGAGGCAGGGTTGCCCTCATAATCAAGCCATCAGTTATTGGCTTGTGATCTTAGGAAGGCCAGGACAGGATCCATAGGGGGAAAGGGGTACACAGAGTCTCATTATACGCAGATCATTTATTGTTGTATGTATCAAATCAACTTAAATCAATACCTAATATGATGTCTGTCCTGGAGGAATATGGTAAGGTGTCCGGCTATACACTGAATTTGTCAAAGAGCGAGCTATGCCCTATTGATATGAAGGCCCGGAGTCTCTCATACTCACACATCCCGTAGAGTTGTAGCAAGTTCTTTTAAAAACTGGGTTTTCTGACTCATTCAAATTGAATTTTAAACCCCTCCTTTTTTCACCATGGATGACTTCGATAGGTGGTCCCAGCTTCATACATACACAACAACATACTAAAAATGAACATTAATTCAGGTTTTTATTTAAAAGTGTTTTTATACAAACCTAGATAAAGTAAGTACCCGCTTCATTTGGAATACAAATTATCCAAGGATAAGAAAAGAATATTTACAGAGAGCAAAACACAACGGGGGAATGAGACTACCTCATTTTCAGTTTTATTATTGGCCATGCAATATTCACGTCCCTGTCCTTCTGGGTCCGACCATCTAGGACTGAAAGCGATCCAGCCAGGCTGCAGATAGAGCAGGCCTCATGCTACCCTACATCCCTGACTGCACTTGCTTTCTACCAATCACCTTTGCCTTTACATTTCACCAATGATTATCCAATAGTTACGCAGTCCCTTGAAATACAGTCCAAAATTAAACAGCAATTTGGATGGAAGGGTTGTCGTCTTTTTGTATCTCTATCCTCCAACCATTTTTTCCCTTTTTCAGTGGTTGATTCCTCATTTGATCAGTGGAAGTGCAAAGGCATTAAATCAATGGAATATCCCCTTCCTTTGAACAATTGCACATTAAATTTAGTCTGACACGAAATAAACTCTTCAGATTCCTCCAAATACGCAATTTTATTAAATTCAATACATCATGCTTTGCAACACTATCTAACGTTACCCCTATGGAAACTCTGTTCACTTGTGATCTTTCAGCTAAAGCAGCAATATCCTTTGTGTATAATTATTTGTCAGGATTGCAGAAAACCTCTCTCGTCCATCTTGAATCTGCATGGGAGGATGACTAGAGTTTGGTTATATCAGAGGATCAGTGGGAAAACGCTTTGAAGAAAGTACATACAGCATATATGCATTAGTTGGGCCTGTATAGTTCAAGGTTCTACATCCCCGTAATTAACGGTTTCCCGCTACATTGGCACATATGTTCTGGCTTTGTCCTAAAATACACAATTATAGGAGGTCTACTTTGCAGACTTCATCTGATGTTCTCAGAAAGACGATAGATCCGGATCCTTTGATTGGTGTATTTGGTGTCTATGGAGACGGAAGTCCTCTCAGGGGAACTAATGATACGGTGACAGACTTTATACAGTTATTAAGAAGATTGTTTCTCCTTAACGGGAAAACCTCCCTGTTATATTGTCCGTTTAATATATATAATGCAGTACTTGAAACTGGAGAAATTAAGATTTTACTATATAATACTGTGAGGCTCTGCCTTTAAATTTGAGGAAATATGGCGTCCCTTCATAGTCTATGCTGTTTTAAATCTCTTCCCATTAGTCCCTAGTCATTGTCATAAGTTTATTCAGATTCAGATGTTTATTCTGTGTTTACACCGCATCAATTCCTGATCGTTAGGGTACTATTATTAGTAGTATTTTTCCTTTTATTTATTGATTATCATTTATTTGTTAATGTATACACATGTTTGTGTGTATATTCACAATTTACACAGTGGTCATTCAGTGTTTACAGTTAAACACATTCTTTATGTTTGCATGCATGTGAGGAAGTAATTGACCATAAACAGTAAAAATAAGTAAAAGCATGCTGTGGTATATTCAGAAGTAGCTTGTTAATGTGCATTCAGCTCATAAGTCATGTGCATAATAGTATGTTAGCTTCATTTTTGAAAAGTAAATAGCCCTAGCAGGAATGTTGGGAGTTGTGCAAGAAAGTGGCTCCATAAAATTATGTCATATCAAATACTAAATGCTGCACGGCAATTATGATTTTTGCATTCATTTTAAAAGGGGGAGCTTCATAAAGGTGAAATACAGGAGATGCACAAGCATTATTCAATTGTTATTAATAAAATCAGTTTAATTAATGACTCTTCCAATGTTTTTTATCCCTCTAATCATCTCTCTCTCTTTCTTGATGGGCCTCTTCACCCAAGTAATGTGGCGCCACATTTTTTCACCTTAAGTCCAAGAAAATGGCGGCAAAAAGCAAGGACAAATAGTGACTCAGTGGCTCCATTCATTGGCTACCCGCCAGTGTGACAGTTAGATTGACAGTTTCACCTGCCGATGGTTAAATTCACCCGCGTTTGGTGGGTCGTCGGGGGTTCATTTCAGGCACTGCTTATATTACATTTAAACCAAATTTTGGGGTTGATTGGGAGGCAAGGAGAAGAACCTTCCAGTGCTTTTTTGAGGGAAGAATAAGTCTCCCATATTGTATGTACCTCAGGGGAGCATTTCATCTTAATCATGAAATACCAGCTAGGTGGTTTTTCCAAAACCAGCACCAGTTGTAACCACAAACCCATTGCCAAGATTATCGCAGTGATGAAGGGGGCTGGTGTGGGGGGGGGGAAGCGTGTGACCTCATGAGCAGAATCCTATTGTCCCTGTCCAGCAACACCTCATGAACCGGGTTCCCACATCCTGCTGACGTTGGCCCCGGCCCCGCTTTCCACCGGGTCCTCTCTGAACCCACGGAGTCTGCCACGTTTCCGTCAGCCATTCCAGGCAGATCACATGACTAATGACCAGGAGCTGCTGGATCCCTCGCAGACCCCGTGCCAGAGTCACGGAGCGGGAGAGGGTCGGAAATGACTTACCTCTCTTATTACTCACATAAAAGCAGGAAGTACAGTTTGCAATCAGGGCCTCAGGATATGTGGAAGTAGAAAAGACAGCCGCGGTGCTGTAATTTCTCTTGACTGCTTGCTTTGGGTGAAGAAATATGGTCCAACGCGCTGATGACACGTGGCGCTTAATTGCGGAAGAAATGAGAGCAAGTGCTGTTTTCCTCTAAACGCGACTTTGGCTTTTTCTCATTTCAGTGCAACAATTCATACGGACTCTGGTGTTAGTGCATGAGTGGACACAATGAATGAAGTGAATTTCCCATCCAGAGTTTACCTCATGCGACAGCTGAACTGGAAACGGCAGCACGGCTATTTCACGTGCAATTCATCATCATGTCGACCACACAGTGTACAGGCAGTTTTCTTTTTGGAAATGAATGCCTGTTGTTGGTATTCCGCCAGTGTGTGAACACACTTCCGGAAAATTGAACAGCGTTGTCGCACAAACATGCCATGGCCCCTCAGCGGGGCCCCGAGTCAGTCCCCAAGGTGACCGTAAATCACCGGCAGAGACGAAGAAGAAACGTATTATTATCTCTCTCCGTTGTTGCCATGCACTTGGCTATGGATGCTGCTTTATAATTCCATCCATAGCAGCCCTGGTGAATTTATTCTATTATGTTGCCATGAGCGTGCACGGCTCAGCTGTGTGCACGTGCATGCCTTTAAGGTCCGGGTTTATCGGCTCCGCTGACTTCTCTCAGACCTGAGAAAAAGCTTGGGGGCCTCCGGACTCAAAGCCTCCGTCTTACCACAGCACGCCAGCCGGTTTGCATTCAGGCACAGTGGCTGGAGAGAGACATGAGGCATGCTGGGTAAGATTAATAGCAAGAGACAGAGCTAAATGACAGAATTATATGTATGTAGGAGTGTTGTGTTCATGTGAGTGTGCATGTGTGTTTTTCCTGTGATATTCTTGTGACTGCAGCATGCCGGATTATTGTAGTTGAAGGAGAAGCACCAGAGATTAGAGAGAAGAGAAAAGGGAAGGGTTTGCAAGAAGTTTTTAGGGATTTGGACCAGACGCTTTTGCCCAGCGATTCTCTAATTCTTCATTCATGGTCGCTCTCCAGGCCGATTAATGTCATTCTATTGTTAAAGCCCGCTCCACAGTCATATAATCAAGGATAATGTCACCTTTCAAAAGACCTTGTGCAGCTCTTACTACTTGGACTGTTTCTTTTTCATTCATTATTTTCAGCTGATGTCCTTATCAAGGACGCTTTTGTCCATGCTGTCCATGGAAAAAAAGGTTGATAGAGTTTTTGGGTTTTAATCAGCAGCTACATTAACACGCATATCTGTAGTCCAGTTGCAGAGGTGTGTAGTTACTCAGGTAAGATAAAAGAGAAATCTTTTAACTCTCCTTTTGTCTTCGGGTCAAATCTGACCCCTTTCCAAAAGGTTTCTATATCAGAAATGTTGTTTTTTTTCTAACTAATTGTCCAAAAAAGTAACGTAGCTGGTTCCCAACAACCCTCCTCACAAGTTAAATTAATAATCAGCACACTACTTTCATGTGATTTGTGTGTTTTTTGTCTATTTTATAGCATTTGGGGGAAAAAACAATTGGAAAAAGAACTGATGGTAAAAATTGTCAATGAAAGATGACGAAAAAAGTAACAAATGTAAAAAAAAAAGCTTTAAAATTTGGGGGAAAACCCATTAAAGTTTCAAAATGCTCAGAAGAAGTCGACAAAATAATTGGGGGAAAAGACAATAATCTTGATAAAAAAAAGGTTTTTCATTTTAAATTAATAGTTGGAGCAGTTTAGGGCGTTGAGGAGCATAGTGGGCATAGCCCTAAACATATTGTTGTGTTCTTCAATTTGAACTAAGGAAGACCATCTGTGGTTGAAACATTATTTCAGTCATACCAACATAAAAATATTTTCTTTTGTGTGAATAACTTGCATTCTTTGTTCTGTCTCTGTTCATCAAGCTGCAGGGGCGATTAACCATTTAACCCTCGTGTTGTTGTCCGTCAAAATTGGCCCTTTTCCAAGAAGTTTCTATATCAGAAATTCTGGTTCCTTTCAAACAATTGTTTCAAAAACGTAATGTGGAAGCTTTAAAAATTTCAAAAAGGCTCAGAAAAAGTCAAACAAATGTTTAAAAAAGTGATACTCAACACTGTTGTTGATGCTTTTATCGATGGTTTTAACTTTTTTTTTTTTTACAATTGTCCCTTTTTTTAACACTTTGGATGCTTTTTATTAACGTTCAACACCACGTAACACTAACTTATTAACTTTTAATTTACAATTTTGGAGTTCATTGTTAATAAACCTCATTTATAGGAAATTATACCAAATGTTTGAGTTAGAAAAGCAGAAATTAAGAATTATTTAGACTGAAATTAAAGGAATGGATGTTGATGATAATCACAGACTGGAATATGTCAACTTTTACCATTTCAAAACCACTACAGTTTTTTTTCTCCAAATGCTACACACTCGAATAAGACGCGCCAAAATGAACGAAAGTAGAGACTACCCAAAACAGGAGACAAAACCCGACGATCTGACAACGGACAAGGGGAACACAAAACTAAATACAGAGGGTAACAAGGTAGCACGAGGCAGCTGACACAAGGGCTGGGACACAGGTGGAAGACATCAGGTAATCACAAGGGCGGGAACAACCAAAAGACAGGAAGTAAAACAAGACAGAAAACCAGACCATCAAAATGAAATAGGAAACACAGCCAAATAAAAAAACTGAAAAACAGACAAAATACCAAAACCATAACAGGGTTAGCGTTCTCTCACTTTGCCAGACCTTTCTCCACAGCACTGTGGCGGGTCTGGCTAGTCCACACTGCATTCTGGGGTGGGAGAAAAACCTGCTCTGGTTTATTGACATTCCTTTAAACCAATCAAAATCATCTTGGGCGTTATCAGACATTCGGAAGTGTTAGTCGTGCAACAGAAAACTCCGATTGGACAGATAGTCTAGCTAGCTGTCTGGATTTACCCTGCAAAGATCTGAGGACCAGGTAACCATAGTCCTCAGATTGGACAGATAGTCTAGCTAGCTGTCTGGATTTACCCTGCAGAGACCTGAGGACCAGGTAACCATAGTCCTCAGATTGGACAGATAGTCTAGCTAGCTGTCTGGATTTACCCTGCAGAGATCTGAGGACCAGGTAACTATAGTACTCAGACTGGACAGATAGTCTTCAAATTCCCAGAATGCTGTGTGGCCTAGCCAGACCTTCCTTGGCGGCACTGTGGAGGAAGGTCCATGTGGCAATGTGAGACTTGGTTCTACACGATAAGCATGTAAGCAATGTTTTTTTTTTAAATAGATCCACTTAGCTTTACACAGGGTTGTTTATGGGCCTGTAGTGCTTGACCTTCAGACATCCATTCACAGCAGTTTGAATCCTTCCTCTAAATGGCAGTGCCTCTGAGCTGCTCCAAAACCGCAGCTTTGACTGAAGGCAGGTCAACTTTGCACTTTACCAGATTTTCCACTCCTGATCAGATTTGTATGTGTGTGTTTGTGTGGATTACATCACATAAGTGACCAGCTCCTGAGCACTTGCTGGTAGAACTCTGGTGCCCTAGGGTCAGGATATAATAAGGTGACACTCTCCTCTCTGCCTCTTCCCCTTCAGTTATTCCTTCTGATGTCACCCAGCGCTATCCCCTCACTGCCACTCTTACTCTACTCCATCTTGCCTCAAGAACCGGGGGCACAGAGCATCCACGGAATGTCAACGACGGACCTCTCAGCCGCAGGGGGGCTCTGATGAAGAGGAGAGTGCAGGAGAGTGCTTTTTAATGACAATGCGTCTCCCATTCGGTGGCAGCACAAAGACTGAGGCCGCTCCTTTTTTTTTCCACTGCCACAAACACAAAAAGCAGGTCTTATTTGAATAGCTCCCCGTGCTTTTAAACTTTAAAGTTACTCGCAGAAAGCCAGATGTTTGCCGAAGGCTTTTCCTCTAACCTGAAAATCTGTGAATACTGCATGTGAACCAGCTCGCCGTGATTTCGTAGCTTACTTTCTTATTTAAAGATTACCTTAAGGCAGTGAAACAAAAGATAGTGACATGCAAGGGAACGCAAATGCAAATCAGGGAAGCAGATTTGTTTTCATGGTCCTTTTTTTAAAGTAGCACCTCCACTCTTAACTTGAGGACTTTTCTTTTGCAGACTTTCTCTTTCTATATTGCAACTCTCCAGACCTTCTTGGTGACTTTCTTTCTAAAAAGCAAAAGTTTTTATATAGTGCTTTTCTAGTCTTAAGGACTACTCAAAGTGATTTTCCATAGTACAGGAACCATTCACCATACATACACTGTGGCCGAGGCTGCCGTACAAGCTGCCACCTTCTCATCAGATACACCCTCACACGCAAATGTGTGTGAGTGTGTACTCCAATGGCACAGGATCTGGGGCAACTCCAGGTTCAGTGTCTCGCCCAAGGACACGTCGACATGGGACTGCAGGGCCATAGATCGACCTGCCGGCCTTTCGATTGGCTGGCGACCAACCACTGAGCCACAGCCGCCCCAATGCAACTAACGACTAACGTAGCTACTTCAGACCATCGGGAGAAAGAAAGATATAATGTGTTGTAATTCATTTCCATGCATGATGCTCATAGGTCTCACAGTTCACTGCACTTCTCCCTGTCCCCTTTGGCCATGAGCATCAGGCAGTTAGCCGACACAGACACTAAGCTTCAGGCTAATTATATGCAATGACATCACCGATATGCTAATTAGACTATGACTTCATTTGGTGTCTTTTAGTGCTAGTGCTAGCTACTGTGGAAATTCAGACTATTGCCATTAAGTTTAGGGGGCAAAGTTAATGTATCTTTGCTCCAAGGCACAGCAAAGACGCCGTATGTCCCCCCAATCCTAATAGTTACTCACCCCCAAGTGGATGGATGTCTGAGTGAAGCCCTCCCTGTGTGCACAAGACATTGAAAACTTGACTGTACTAAAATGTATGCTTTTCATTGTCCATTAATTTGGTGAGTTCTGGGTCCCGCAGTAGACTCCCTGAACTAAATTGAAATTGTTGTCGTGGCATCTCTTTACCCAACACTTCCATCGCGAAGACATGCGTTTATGTACTTCAGCTAGTGATGGCCAAATGAAGCTTCGTGAACCAGTGTCTTTAATTTCTGGACCCACTAGATGGCGCTCTCTGTGCTACAAAGTGTTGAGAATAAACTGGATTGTAATGCCGGAGGCCTTTCTCTTAAAACCTAGGGCGCCATCTAGTGGGCTCAGAAAATGAATACACTAGTTCACGAAGCTTCATTTGGCCATCATTAAATTCATTTTCTGGGCCTGATTCTGCTATATAATATTTTGTGCATGTCACTGCTGTGGATTGTACCTTTGATTAACTCAGCTAAGACACAGACACTAAATCTTGGCCTTGGGTTTGCTCACAGTTACAGTAGCTTAATCACTATTATTACTGGTTTTCAGTTAAATTAGGGGTTGATGTGGACTGATTCATTTCTAAACAAAACATCCTCCTAAACTCCTACGAAGCAAAGACAAATAAGCTGTGTGTGGATGTGAGAGCTGGACAAGCACCTGCGTCAGGTAAAAGCAAGCGGAGCACAGGCCACCACAGGAGGCAGAAATTGGCTCCATGCTGTGACAATTCTCAACCACACCTGGTCCCACTTTCTGCACCCACAACTAAAAAAAAGTCAACTGTTACATGATGAGCAGACAGCATGCAGGGCAGCGCAGTTGCCAAGAGAGCTCAGGTCCCCAGAGGGAAGAATGGGCCATGGATCACATGCAGGTTCTGTTCTTTTGTTACATCTACTGTACCATTGTATAGTGCTTACATATGTGTTCCTTTTAGATATGAACCTCTTGCAATGTGACATGCTGGTCTCGTGTCTGAATTTGCCCCAAAGTCACTTTTATATAACACCTAAAACACAACACAAGTCTGAATTGAATGGTGTCAGACAACTATAAAGGCTGTAGCAGCACAAATTCAGCTAAATGACATGTAAAAGGCACACTTTCGAAAGCCTTCTAAGATCACTAAAACAACACATATTCTAAGCCTTCATCTCTTACGCACACAATCAGTCAAATCAATGTAGTAAAGATGAATGTTTATTGTAAGAGATATGGGATGTGTAGGTTAGGGCTGGGCAAGGTCCCTTAAATTGACAGTTGAAGATTTTTACAGTAAAATGTTTGTTCTACTACTATGGGCTAATACTTAACATAGGAACAATCAGACATACATCACATTTAAATGGAAATAGACAGTTTTACATGGCTATGCTGCCGCCTGCTGGTAGGGGCAGTGAATTACAACTTGACCCACTTTCATTCAGTTAACAGAAATATTACTCTTGCAGCGCACATGAACATATGCACACAAAAAATAGCACCCTCGTGAATTAGCCTACTGTTGCTAAAATACATTCATAAATCAGACTTATTTACTGATGCACGCACGCCTGTTCTCTCTGGCTCGAGTCCAAGCCGAGGCGCAGATCATGACCTTAGCGGATGCTGATGCGTTACTAGTCCAGGTAGAGCGGACTAATGTTCAGTAAGCTAGATGGAGTACTCAACAGAAAACCCTCGCGTATGTTACTTCAAAATAAAAGCACTTCCTGTGATGTTTGCAGTAAAACTAAGTTACTGTTACTGTAGAGAGAGAGACCATCACCACAGCCAATCCAGTCTGCTCCAAGCGATGGTCTTTTTCACAAATAGACTGCTCTCAATGGGGAAAAAAAGTAGGTTCCACTTAAGGGGCCCTATCTTGCACAGCGCAAAGCGTGACGCTGTCTTTTTGCTAGTTCAAGACAAACGCAGTTGTCAATTTCCATCGTCGCTGCAACAGCTGGTAAAAATTGATATACCCCTGCGGGACTTTCTTCATGATCGATCTCGTCAGATCAGTGCAGTCGATGATAACTATTTTCCCTTCGTGGTTTGACCAGCGTTAAAACAGGTTGCATAGTTACACAAATGATCTGACCAACTGTCTCTCCATGTATAAAGTTCCAGCAAAATGTCTTACATAGAGGTTTTGAGCAAACAGGAATACAACATCCTGTGTTGGAGGGCAAAGTCAACACTACCATACCACATTTAGCTAGTTTTACACTAGACTTGCCACTTAGTCAAGTTCTAGCATGAACTAGTGAGTGCCTTCAAGTTTTACAAACTTTTTTGATGTCTTTTATTTGGATTGCGCCACTACGCTTTCATGTTCCGCGGGCCATTCGATAAAACACTTCTTCTGGGACCGTGGACAGCATAGTGAGGTGAGTACTTTATATACATTATTTCGTTTTAGGGTAAGCTGTTCCTTTGAGGTAAAGACCCAGTCGAAGCATCGTTGTTGGCATCGATTGAGCCACTTCTCGAGTGTTGCCGTGGGCGATTAGCTCGCCTGTTCAGACGTTGTGTTAATAAGAAACTTTCTTCGTGAATTGACATGACCTTGTGCCAAACACCACTTCCGTCAGGTTGAATCCACAACGTTTGGCACCTTGCTTTGTTTGCGTTTTTTGCAACTGTGATGCATTTTGGAATTTTTTGTACATTTAGTATATACCTAAACTTATGTGTGGTGAATAGAGTAATGTGATTTGCTAAATCTAGAAAGGAAGCAGACTCATATCGCAAACATACAAAGATTGTCAGCACTGGGGAGACTTAAATCCCAGAGCTGCAAGAGACTTTATTCCCGGCTCAAGACATGAACATTAACTCGATTAAGTCTTTTTCTTTGTCATACCTCGTCACTCTCCCTAATGTAGAAGCAGCAAAAGACATTTTGAGGGGTTATCAGAGTCAACCAGACGACTTCCATAGACAACGCAGATCTCTGCCAAATTTCCCACACACCATGATCATCACCAGATTTCTGTCCCTGTCAGATGCAACATGTAGTGCCATTTTGAAAGGAAAATATCCTTTGGGATCCAACACACAACAGAAATATGTTTTTTTACCTGATAAAAATCTGAATCTGGTCAAATAAAAGGCCTCAGAAGCTTGGAGGCTAAATTGAATATACACACACACACATT
>NC_048422.1:1113070-1130269 GCF_013103735.1 Etheostoma cragini
TTTCATCAGTCACGTGACCTGGATCTTCTGTGGTCCATCCTTTCTCGCATACTGGTACTCCTCAGGGGTCCCTCCAACTCTTTGATTGAGATACAAAAGCCCAGACTTGGTAGCCCCCCCCGCCTCCTCATCTACAGTCAGTATGTGAGGACATCCTGCCTCTGAAGAGAAAGACAGCAGTAAAAAAAAATCAATTTCCCATTGACCCCTCTCCTGTCTCCACGGAGTTCTGGGGACGCCCGCACAAACAGTGCATGGCAAGAGTGGTGCAATAGAAGAGGTGTTGTTCTCTTTTTAGGTGCTGGACTTCAAAGTGCATGTCAGCGGTTTATGGTTTTTCCTTTATCTTATTGGTCTACAAAAATAATTGTTGTGACATTTGCATGAACATTTTAGCTGACCGGAAAATGTTTAGGTAATTTTTTGTTGGTATTTTAGGCCTTTATTTAATTAGACAGTTTAGACATGAAAAGGTATGGAGAGAGGAATTGAACCCACAGCAGCTGTGCCAAGGACTGAGCCGCTGCACATGGTGATCACGCTCTACCAGGTGAGCCACCCAGGCGCCCCAGCTGGCAGAGACTTCGAATGAATACAAAATGCTATCAGTGGCCAGAGTGAGCCTCCATCCATCCCTCCATCCATCTTCAGCCACTTATCTTGTATCGGGTCGCGGGGGAAGCATCTCCATCAGGGGACCCCAAACTTCCCTTTCCTGAGCCACATTACACGCCAGCCCCCCTCCTGAGGAAACCCATTTTGGCTGCTTGTACCCTTGGGGACCTACATACAAGTCCCCAAAAAGAAGCAGGAGTTTGAGACTGGATAGAAGACATATTTTGTACGACCACTCTGGGGACAGGATAGCATCGGAAGGCCACAGCTGTTTGCTTGTTATTAAATCATCAATAATCTGCACATTGTTATGGTAAATGACAAACTCTGTCTCAGAGGGTTAAAGCTCATGCATGTACAGTAGCCTATGTGACAAGGTGGCCATTTTGAAAATGAAAACTGGGGGCAACATGAGTTTAGCGCCCACTATTATTAATATAGGCCTATCTGATGTTCTTATTAACTATTAACTAAACAGGGAGACAATCCCAGTTAACTGTAATTTGATCATTGTATCTGTTGTTTTGCTGCAATAAACTGACATACTGGTAAAATTGGGTACTAGCAACTATTTTTTTGGGGGGTTAAATAAGTAATACATAGGCTTTAGCCTAAAAACTTAAATTTAATAAAAAAAAGTAATTTTAAGTAAATGCAGTTCTAATCAATGAGATGAGTGGCGGACACACTGGGAAGGTTGTGTACAAAGGTGTACGGAGCTGCCACCTGAATAACTTCAATCTACCCTTGAGAGACGAACATGAATAAAGGGTCAAATGCCACCAAAAGCAAAATCAGAAGTGAAATCGGATGACGAATATGTGTCCCTCACTCATGTAAATGAACTGGGGCACCAACAAAAGAAAATTGCTTGAACAACAATATAACAACAAAGGCTTTGTTAAAATCACTATGGACTCCACTAACACCAGACTGGATGCTTAACTAAGGATCTACAGGGCATAAAAACCAGCTGGAAATTACACAAAAAAGCTGTGGATGACATTAAAAGTGACAGCGCGAAGCAAACCGAACGCTGCAACGCCATGCAGACAAACATCTTCAAAGTTTGTGACAGTTTACTGGCTGTCACTGACAAGATGGATTCGGAGGGAGAATCCAGGCGTACAGGAGGCACCGGGAAAGACCTGGGCCGAGGGAAACCAGGCGGGGACAGAACAAGGCCTATTGGGGTAAAATGAATAGCCCTGCCATACTACAACGCGCTGAGTTACTGAAAGGATCCAAAATCTGTATTGACGAGGATTTCACAGATACTGTCAGAAGAACAGGGAAAGAACTGATGCCAGAGTTGAGAGCTGCGAGAGTGAGGGGGGGGGGGGGGAATCGCCGATCCACGTCAAGACAAACTGATTGTCCATCCCAGGTCCAGTGCACCAAAATAGACAAGAAATATTCAATCTACAACCAGGTATTCTGATCTCTGACTGTACTAGGACATCCTTCAGAGCTCACACGCGTACCGAAGCTAATCGGCTACTACAGAGGATATTTGATCTTGATAGACTTGAGTTGAACATCTTTACGTGGAACACCACTCTCAGGACTTGGAAAATGATATTGATCCCGTAAACAACTATTTCCTCAATAACCGCTTTTATTAAACTAATGAACAGTTTAAGAATTCAGTTAACAAAACCAATTATCAATAATATACTTAGACAGCAGAAGCCTATATACTAGCTTTCCCAACATTAAACGTAATCTAAATCAGTCTTTCAAAATGATTGCTGTATCGGAAACTTGGATAAACAGTCAGATAAAGGGCTCACATTTTGGAATTAAAGGATATGATATGTGACGAAGATGGGGTGGTGTCGCTTTGGTGGTGCCTTTAAAATTTGCTGTACTGTAGGGTAGCTCATTTTAATATCTATCAGAATGTCTTCTGATAGATATGATTTCTTCTCTATGAATATTGTTAAAGTAGGGTAGCTCATTCTGTTAGGTAGGAAATATCTATCAGAATGGTCTACTGCCTTCATAAATCTTGTTAAAAGTAGAGTACTAGTAGATTAGTAGTATTTTCTCAACTGACTCCAGGATCCGTAGGCGCTCATTTCCATTGGGGAAAGAAAAAGAAAAAAAACGTCTATCGTGTTCATGTTCTAGGTTTTGCATTTTTGTCTCAACCAAACCAGAGGGCTCTCACACTTCAGACATTTTTCATTTTGAGAACATCTTTTTCATCTTCAACATTTTTTTTGCTGTTGGTTGTATGTGTGAGTACAATCAAGTCCAGCATGGGTGGACTCGAGGGAAATGGAGCTTTATTCTTGACGTTGTTGTGTTATGACATGATCTAGGATTGTAACGACTCAGTGATTTGAATCGATGCACCAGGCTTGACGCCCGAGATGAATCTGTATTGATTCAAACGGCTTGAATGTGGCTAAAGCTGTGAGGTGAGGTATCGATGCATGTTTCTCTGAATCCAAAAATGCTTTCTTTGAGCGGTAAATTATTTACCATGTGTTTTATTTTGCACTGACAGCACGGCCATTTGTCTTTCCACCACTTCATAAGAGTAAATTACCTTCTGTGTGGTCCGTTACCCAAACCCTTTTCTTCTAGTTTTCTCAATAATATCAACAGAGTGATAGAGAACACATTCAGTAAATGTACCAAACAGCAACAAACTAAAATTGGTGATCTGTTTGGGATGTATGAAACCATACTGGTATAATATTAAACTTGTCAGTTAAAATAAAATCAGTAAATACTCAGCTGTCCTCTACTCCACCAGAGAGCGCTGAAATTGATGAAGCCGTAGCATAAACATAGCCCCAGGGCATTATTAATAATCAGAGCCTGTTTGAAAGTACTGTTTTATGGTGACTGGTTTTCATTTTTATTGTAAATAAATGTAATTGAGCAAATTACTCTGAAAGCAATTTGGCAATAAAACACTTTTTGCATGGGATTTGCATGGTTTGATTGCATGTGCACATGGGTTTGCATTGACACAGATGTGAAACCTGTGAATGGTTGGTTGGCTGCTCGGTGAGGCTGTAGCCCATCTTAGGTGTATTGAATTGAATTCCTATTTGAGATCAAATCAGTGTCAGGAGGAGAGAGGTGCTGCTCCCTGCAGCATTACTTAGTCTCCCCAGAGCCGTGGTAAGCATCCACCTGTACACCAGGACCTTAATCTATACCCCCTCCTCCCCCTTCCCTTCCACAGATCCTTGTGTAACATCACTGTCATGTTCGGACACCACTCGCTGCTATTGGCCATATCCGGACACTTCAGCCTGACGCACCTTGTGGTCTTTTCGCATTACATTTCCGATCATCACCAAAATGTTAACCGAATTTATGTATGCCCATCTAACAATCTACGTATGACATGACCTTTATGTGCATGGACATTTAGATGTCTAATTAGTATATGAAAGTGGAAAAGACTTAAGAACGCTCGGGCGATGGAATATCCTCTTCTATTTTTACAGAACTGGACATTAAGGAGCTCCTATTGCATAATTCAGAGATGTTGAAGCATGGTGTTTTATTGGAAAGGACAGAAGTAAGATCCAGTAGTTTTGACAGCAGTGATGGGACTTTCTTTAGCTAACGGTCTGTAGCGGTCTCCGGATCAGGCCAAGGGTAGCGCACGGCTGATTTATCGGCAATAGCGCACTTTAGCTGGCTCTTGTAAAGTAAAAGCTAAAGTAACGAGATAACACCATATACCGTTAGAAAGGTAAGAAGACACACGATAGTTTTAAACCATTAAATTAACTTACACCATCAATAGAGCATTTATATTCGTATTTTAACAGATATTTTGATAGAACAATGCGTTCCGAACGTGGACACAGTGGCGCTAATTGCTCCGATGTCAGCAGGTTTGGCACGGTGGCCTTTCCCAGTTACAGATGGAACAATATTCACATATAAATCCTGGCAACAGGCGAGGCACTTTAACAAAGGACTTCAGAGCATGTCTGAGAATTCCCAGCTGTTCCTACTGAAAAGTACAAAAGGCTACGGGATACAGAGCGATGCAAATGTAGCAAGACCATTCTTCTCACTACTCTGAGCTATATACGGTACCTGTGTTCTAAATATTTCATTTACTCCTAAAAGAAAACTGAATTGAATGAGAACAAAGCATAAAGTGGTGGTTGGGATGGTCGGGGGAAGACTATTTTGGGACGTTACTGTGTGCTAACAATCTTAAGCTTCTAAAAAAGAAAGCAAAGGTACACTTGCACAAAGTTGGCAGACTAACAAACACTAACTGGAGACACCACATACACCGTGACACTTCAATGATCTGACATGAGCAACGGGAACACAAAGACTAAATACAGAAGGTAACAAGGTAACAAGAGGCAGCTGACACAAGGGCTGGTAAACAGGTGAAAGACATCAGGTGATCACAGGGGCGGGAAAACTAAGTCAGGAAGTCCAATTGAACAAGACGGCACAGAAAAGTGACTAATTGCCACAAGTCTCACGATTGCTCATAGTTCATCACAATTATTCTGCAAAGAATTTTTTCTATCTGTTTGAAATGTACCTTAAAGGGATAGTTTTGAAGTATTCAAGAAGTCTTATAAACATGGGGTTGGACAAATATGATCACAAGATAAAAAATAAAAAGGGTTTCTTCCAATATCTAATTTATATTGATAACATATACTAATACAAAACAGATATATTAGGAATGAAAGGTTAAAAAGGGACTCCGATGTAAGTTTTTTTCTATTTAACCCATTTCTCTATCTGTAATGAGGCTCTTCAGGACAAAAAAATCAAAGTACAATAAGAAGGCATGATCTTTTGCTCATAATTAATATTCCTCCCTATGAGGCTTAAAGGAAGAAAAAAGGGGAGATGTATCTTGTGCAAATTCATATTATATTAAGAACCACCACAGGATTACAGTTTCTTTTCCCAATAGCCTCTCCAGATTTAACAAACACTGCACTCAACAAAGAGCCCTCTTGAAACCTTATTTTGTCATGCATTGTAGCATCTTGCTGCATCTCACAGTGGGGACAGGCTCGCTCAGTGATTGCCTGGCAGATAATGGACCATACCCGACCATAATTAGGTTGACATTTCATGCTAATAGCACGAACCTCTGTAATCGCTTGTTGTAGTGAATTGTAATATTCAGGGTGAGATCATTTGAGTGTTCTGTCTGCCTACATATGGTGTTATATCTATCTTCCATGAAAAGGTTATGTACCAATGTCTTTTTAATGCATCGTTGATGGCATTTATCACTCATTTTTCATGTTCTACTCAAGTGAATTAGGTTCCCTGGCCAGCAAGGAAGAGGCTTGTATCAGATGTAGAAATAAAATGGATAGAAACGCTGTTGAACTGCTTGTCGTGGTCATGTAACAAAATGGCAATATTTCTTTGTATTCATCAGGAATTGAGATTTGGAATCGCATTTTCAAGGGCATCCTTAGCAACATAAATATACATCAGAATCACATTTAGACACAACAAATAACAAAACAGCCCCAAACAAACAAAGAGAGAAGCACATCATAATCAGGCAATCATATTTGTTTTTGAATTTGAGAGAATGAAATGGGATAGTAGCAACAATATTGGAAGTGGTGGTTCTGTAGAGGTGTCATGAACAGGTACCGTGGGTTCTGTAATAAGAAGACAGGGCATTTGTAAAGGAGTGGACAGATAACATGGATCAAATGTTTACAGGTAGATTATTCCAATCTGAGGGGGCTTTACACCTAACGGCTTTTCTACTGAAGAGGAAGAGACAACAGTAAGAAATTTGTGTAGAGTGTCTTGAGTGCTAGTTAAATGTAAAGGGTATCATGAGCTGTTTTAGATAAATAGGGAAATTAAAATGTATAGATTTATAAATAAACTGCAACCATTGCTGCTGTCTTTTTATCAAGGGTGATAAAAAGCAAGTTTTTCACACATAATACAATGATGAGTTGTGAAAGATGTGAAACATCCAACAAGAAATTCTATTGTAAACAACATTGAGAAGGAGAAGTTTAGTGCTGGTTGCAGCCTGATATACAACATCCGCATAATTGGTAAAAGAAGTTGTTACACAAATTTTTTTCTAACAGTAAAAGAGAACAATTTTCTACCAAAGTTGATTCTTTTTAAGAAATTATCCATGTGACACGCCAAAGTCCATCCTTGTGTGCAATTCAGTTTTATTTAGTAGTCATTTATTTCTTATAAGTCAGCATTATATGTCAAGTAATATTAATGTAAGACGGCAGAGCTGATTCCAATTTAAATAAAATAGTTGTGGATGTATTTATTACTGTATAATCTGAATATAATCTGAACTGAACATAACATTCAGAGCAAACTGATGGATGGTCATTAACAAAAATGGAGAAGACAAGTGGACCAAGAGTTGAACCTTGAGGGACACCTCGTTGTATTGGATTTTCATCCTTATATCCTAACGCATTGTTTTCTGTTATGGAGATAATAATTGAACCAGAGTAGTGCATTGCGTGACGGACCAGCAGAGAAGAGTTTATTTAAGAGCAAGAAGTTAAATACTAGATAGAACATTTTTGTCAAATCTATACAAATTATACCAGTTAATTGACTGCTATTAGATGCAAATAATGTATCATTTGTGAGCTTTAATTATGCAGAACCTTTTGAGTAATTTCAGCAAGAGCCAGATTGGAACTGCGATAAGATGTTGTACTGGGTAGATAATGTGACACTTGATCATAATACATTTTTTTCAGAACAGAACAGATGATTGAGATTGGTCGAGAACATCGCCACTTTTGTGAAGTGGAGTGATGCGTAAACATTTCCATATGGTGTGTATTTGGCATGTAGATAAATATAATACATACACGTATTAAACATATTTGATTATTTACATCTGGTCTAAGATGAAACTTATCCCATTAATTAACGTTCAGGTCATTTATAAATCAATTCACATTTGTTTTCTTAATTTGTTTTATTGTAATTAACTGGTGGGTAGTTTTGGTAAGTAATTTTCCAGATGCAATATACAAGTGCATGGTCACTGAAACAGTCGGACATAATTCCAGCTTTTAAGAATCTGTTTAATTGTGAAACCAAGATCCAGTCAAGCAGTACAGTAACATGGGTGGATTCTCTGAAAACCTTGGTAGGATGCATCATTTCACCGTTGTGCAATGCATTCGGTTAGCGTTGTGACAACTTTCAAGAAGCGGGGAATCGAGTTGGCCACTCATTTGCTGTAACCAGCCCAGCATGAAAGCAAAGAACCAGGCAGAACCAAAAAGCCAGAGCACAAGGTTAGTTAGGCTTAGATTGCTGACACTGCCTTGCCCATAGTCATGTATGTCACACAAACAATGACCCAAACAAAGCTGTCAATCAGAACGTGTTGGAATGAATCATTAAGTAAAATTTGACTCATTTATCAGCTGGCTCTCGTAAATTCACTGCGCATTTGTCCCTTATGCCTTTCCACTTGTTGGTTTTTAAGTTTTTTTTAAAAGTGATCGCTCTGGGAATGGCCATTCTATCTATTTTATTTCTATGGTATCAGATATCAACAGCAGTCTGAGGAGCATGGATGAGGCCAGTAGAAAGTAATCACCACCATCTCCTTTCCTCTAATGAATTCGGAAGCTGTTTTTCAGCATCTGTGTCTTTGCATGAGGCTCCCTCTCCATTGTTTATCAGCCAATTTTTCTCCAACTCACGCCTCCACATACTCTCATCTCTTCCCTCCACCTGTTACACACAGCTCTTTCCAGATTCAGTTATATCCTGCCTCTAATGAAGAAAAACTAGATGTGTCAAGAACTACTCGAGGAACAAAACGTTGCCAGTACTCTGAACCAGCAGCTGTATCTTTTATCTAAGATACCCTGGTGTGATTGTTGTACATCCAATGGGAAATCTATCTATCACAAGGAGCATATGTGCAAGTAATCGTTCATGGAACAGTGGAATACATTTCCTTCGTGGTTGAAAAGTGAATGTACAAGATATGGAAAATGATGTAATGTGTGTATGTATTTAGTCCAATGTGTGACATACACTTCATTGTATGTCACAAATTGGCCAAAATAATAATTACAATGAAAAAGACCTCTAAAGATCACAAGTAGCCTCGGTGTAGGGAAGTCCCAGCAGCAGCTGAACACAATTATCATCTTCATCACTTGATTTTGATTCATTTTTTTTGACATTCTGAATCCAATTTACCAAAGACAGTGAGTCATTTTAGAGTCAATTCAATTGTAGCTAGGATTCTGTCTTTCTTTACTTTTTATTTCCAAAAACGAAACTGAAGCTTGTTATTTGTCCCACCCCTTATTCAACTTTAAATAGTTCCTGTATATCATATATATTATGTAAATTAATACATCATGTATTTTATATTATTGTAGCAAGATAACAAATATACATGACATTTAGGATTTGTATTCAAAGATGAACTGCATTAACAAATAAAGCACGGTCACAAATACAGGCTGAGGACTAGTGGAATATCTATCCACTGGCGATATCTGTACGCTAATAAGTTGCGTGATTAATTTAGCATGTTCAAATGACTAACAGTATCTCTGAAACCCTCTTTAAGGGAACGAACACTAAGTCTACAGCCATGCTAGCTCAGAATAAGTTGTTAATGACTTACATAATACTTACGGAAATACATAATGATAAAATCATCAGAGACTAACAAGTGTTCATCTGCAGTCATTAAATCATAGACAAAACGTTTTTCATTCCAATCATCTTTAAAAATGGAAATACAATTGTTAGTAATCATTCGGATTTTACGCAAGAAATGTCAAAGCATCTCCAAAATTGTAATCTATTCCTGCTTTGGGGAACATGAACCAAATTATCACAATCCATCCAACAGTTAAGATATTTCAATGAATGCAGTAAAACCAAAAAGGTTTACTTCATTCTGGTGCTGCGGGAAAAGTTAAGGGACCAAAAAAATGAGTATGATACATCTTCTGGGGAAAATGAATGTCTATGCAAATTCAATGAGAATTTCTGAGGTATTTTAGCAGATGGATGCTTGCAATATCAGGAGATCCCAAAAAATCCATCTCGTCAAGTACTGCATGTGTGTCTGAACTGGCAGCTTCCCGAACCAACTAGGGTCCTGCGAGGAGCTACAGGCAGCTACAGGCGTGGTTTAGATGTGTGTGACGGGAGTTAAGGAACCTGGGCAACTTCGAGGCAAGGCTCACCCTTCAATAGCATTCACACACTACTATTGGCCAGGCATCCAAGCTCACGCAAGGTAACATAACCCGAATTGTTCAGGTCCCACTCGACCAATCAGCTATCCTAACCTCAACCACCCGAGGTCGATGTCTACCCTAATCGAGCTGCGTCTTAGGGCGGGATTCGCCTAGAAGATACATGGGATCCATGATGACACGTGACTGTTTGTTCAAAACAATGGCGGACATGATAGACCGATTTGCTAAAAGTTTATATGTGTGTGTGTGCGCCTCCTAGAAAAAGTCAGATTTTAAGTTTTTTTCAATATAGGAACTACCACCCGTGACCCAGAAGTGGAATCAGGTTCCTGCGGGAGTGCAATACAGACAGAGGTTCCAGCCCATGAAACTCAACACTTCCTACAAAGGTTTTGAAATAAAACCAGGAACAGGGGGGTCATGTCCTTTGAGCTGTTGCTGGGCTTTTAATGTGAAACATCTGTGAAGGAAGCTTGAACTTTCATTGACAGTAGCTTAACAGCGATGGAAAGAAATACAGAAAACAATATCTGTGTTAAGGCACCGACACACCAACCGTTGGCAGAACAGGCAGTCGGAGTGACAGTCTCCCCGAGTTGGTTAAAAAAATCCTCGATACACACCAAAGTCACGCCGACTCAAGTCTACTCTGAGCATGTGCGAGACGAAATACGTCTCCATGACAGCAGGCGGCGTTAATCTGTATTGTCGCCCAAAAAACGAAAACCAGCAGCAGATTGGACGAACGCGCCACGAGGGTCTTGGAATAACATCTCGTATTTTACAATAATAGTTCACCGAAGCATGTTTCTAAAAAAAAACCTTTTAAGTGAGAAGTAGGCCATGCAGTTGCTGAATCTCTTTATTTCAGATCGTTGATCGCATGGGTCACGCTGATCCTGCTCGTCATTTCCAGGTTAGCACTGCACCAATCGGATTGGTCATTGAGTCCGACTGCCCAGCCCCCGATTCAACGTGTCAAATCGGTCAAAACAACGGCACGGTACACACTGAACAGACTCGCGTCACTGACCTCGCCGGACTGACTATAATCTGGGTTGTGTATCAGCGCCTTTAGGGATGAGAAACAGAGCAGCAGATTGGCGATCAGATTTACTGTTGTATTGATGAAAATTGATTCTGTGGATATGGATATTAGCCTGAATTTATCAATAAGAGGAAGTTGGCATAAACATCATCAACATTATCTGACTGGAAAACAAGAAGGCATTTTGCCTGAACTATGATAACGTACTAATAAAACAAAGGAAAAGGACTAATGATGCTTAATAAAGTCCTTGTCTCTCGTCATGCGTTTCTTGAATATCCATTACGATATGTTTGTTGCTGATTGAGCACCATGTTGCTTTTGTTTCCTGCTTGGATATTAGCATCATCATTTCTGTTTAATGAAGCCAAATGCACCACTGACTGCCTCGTAGCTTTGGACCGGATGATTACATCTTTACTGCCCGTTGTAAAACGTACATCTGGTCTTTAAGTGCTATTCAACTGCAATCAGAACAGCCAGTACTTTCTTTTCTTTTTTTACTCATGAGTAAAGTAATGTGCCTTGTTTCAAGTTACTCTGACTCAGAGCAAAGTGCTTAAACTGATTTCATTTGACAGTTGAAATTGCATTCAGGTAAAGACTCATGACCATGAAAGACATGATTACGATATGACTTGTTACTGTAGTGTTGTTCTGGATGAGTGGTGGAGGGTGAGAAGGTTGGGAGACGGGACGTGAAGAGGAGGTGTGAACCTCTGGCATCAGCGGGGGGGCTTTTATTCATACCCTCTCATTGCCCAAGTGTGGAATAATGGGTCATTCCCACAGTAAATCTATTCGGCGGGCGCTCACAGACCATCACTTCCACATGGCTAAACACAATTAATGAGACAGCGAAAGGGTGTGATATAGGTGGGGTTACAGTGGAACAAGGATGGTGGAAGAAGAAAAGAAAAGGGTCAGGCAAGGGAGTTCAAATGGAATTACTGGAATTGTTGTAATGTAGAGAGCGCGGACTATACCTACTCTACCTGGAAAGTGTCCTGAGATAACTCGTCGGGATCTGATACTATAAATAAAATTGGATGTTGAACTATATACACATGTCAAAATGGAACATACAATTTACTAGTGTTTAAAGTCAAGTAAATGAAGGCACACTGTCAGAAAACCACAAATTTATTTAAATAAATGTTCAACCCCAATGATTAAATGGACTGTTTTTACATAGTGCTTGTCTGGTCTTATCGACTAATCACAGTGTTTTAACATAGTACAGAAACCATTCACCCTTTACACACATTCACGCACTGTGGCCGAGGCTGCCGTACAAGGTGCCACCTGCTCATCAGATACACACTCACACAGTAGGCACCGATGGCGCAGCATCAGGAGCTATTCAGGGTTTCGTGCCTTGCCCAAAAACCCAACGGTTCGGGCCTGGATCAAACCACCAACCTTGCGATCGGTAGGCGTCCGCTCTTACCACCTAAGCCACAGTCACAAAGAATTCACAGATGGGATGTGTGGTCCCTACAATTGACAAGTTGAGTCAATTTGTACACAAACCAATAAAAACGTATAACAATGTAGCATGTTGTAAGCATTTTGACCATCTGTCCACACTCATACAGTACTTTAGATCACTGTACACAACAGAGCTTTTGGAAAAAGCTCCTCTTTAATTCAATAGATTTTTGGAGTGAGTTTTTGTTAGGATGCCTGAAATAACGTCTGTGGTTAAGAGACTTTGACATGTTTTTGACAACTTAACATACATCCGTAAATACCATATTTATCAATTTTGAAGCCTACTAAGGCATTTGCGGAGTGGCAAAATGAGAAGTCAGATGTTGACGGGGATATTCCGATACTCCAAACACGCATACAATCCAAAATCTAATGGAAAAATCACGTTGGCTTTATGTTGAGGGAACCAGAGCGATGCCAACTTCAGGGTGGGCCTGCAAAAATACATCAACCCTGCAGTCATCACAGTTCATACTGTAGCGGGACAAGAATGTCTGCATCACATTTCATGGCACTCCATCTAATAGTTGAGACATTCCACTCAAAACCAAAAATGAGAAGCTTGTCGTGGCATTGAAATAAAAGTCAGAGGATTCTGAAAGTCATTTGGGGTAATTGTCTCGGAGTCATGAATGTCTGTATAACTTTTTTTTTGGACAATCCATCTTGTAGATGTGGAGATAAGTGAAAACCTTGACCCACTGGTGGTGCTTTTAAAGTCAGGGGATTACCAAATTCATTAGGTTTCTTTCCTCTGGGCATCATTAATATCTGCACCAAATTCCATCTATTAATTGTTGAGATATTTTAATCTGGACCAACTGAAAGAGCATCATTGCCATCCCTAGAGACACGTTGCTAGCGGATATTAAAACCAATAACAATGTAGCAGTTTCTGAAATAGATTGGATGGAAGCAGAAACAAGAGTGACAGACAAGCCATGCACAAACTAGGAAAGTGCATAGGTCTATCTGCAGTGGGCATGCTGTCTCTTTCTTGAGACTAAGATTTCCCTGGGACAAAAAAAAGCCCATAAGTTGCAACATAAACACTCCAATGATGCTATATTTATGATGATCTGGAGGATTGTGAAATGCAGGGAAATTCAATATAGTCAAATAAAAAAATTGCTGCCAGAGATCCGTTGCATACAGAGTTAATCTCTCCTCCTAAAGGCCTGAACTCTGTTGTGCAGAGAGACGGATGGGAGGACGAGGACAGGAGAGAGAACGGTTCACGCTGAGAGTGACCAGGCAATTTCTCCTCATCCCTAGTTACGCATCGATAGTGTTCTTCACAAGCAAAATGCACTGCAGGTCAGGGAACACACACACACGCACACACACCTTTCCAAGCGATGATGCTATGCTTCTTCACTGAGTCATGCACACGACATCCTGAATGTAGCAGACACACACACACACACACAGATATCACGTGGCCTCTCACATTTCAAAACTTGCTATCCAGACACCCTGTCACCCTCTGTGCTGTGTCCTGCTGAGGCCTCTGTCAGCCGTGACTGACAGGATGACAGGGGGACGCTGTTATGAGTCATGCCTGGGCTGGTGGCCTCACAGCTGGGTACCTCCAGCACCACACCTGGGTACACCGGCTGCCAGCCCCACCAGCCAATCCCGACGAGCGAGATGGGAGAGGCGAGCATTACTCACACAGAGAAGCTGGGATTCAAAAGAGATTATTCAAGATGGAAGGAGGATGTTTTTTTTGCGTTTAAAAAAAAAAGTGATGTGCATGCAGCGACAAACCAAAGACACAAAAAGGACCCAAGTGAAAAGTTTGGAGGGAAGTCAGTCAGAAGCCACGGACCTGTTTGGTTCAGAATGTAGGATTCAAGAAGCATTCTGTAAATCTAGTTTATAATGAATAATGTTTTATCAAACTGACTTTTATCACATTGTCAAACAAAATGCACCACTCAGTAGGATCTATGATTCTCTGATCAAGGGGAAAAAAACTTTCCAAAGGCACCTTTTGACTGCAGGAACTTTTTCAGAGACTGATCCCAAGAACCTGACCTCAATTTTGCCCACAGGAACCAAATTCCAATTTTGGGTCATATGTTGTGGTTCATAGCTTATTAGCATGTCACACAAAAGAACAGCTGATGGGTCAGTAGTTTTGCAGACATTTGGTCATAAACCAAAGTATTAGACATTTACTGCGTCTCCGACCTGGTGATGGAAAGTTCAAACCTTTATTACAATTCATCATGAAGGGGGATATGAATGACTATTTAGATTTTTGCCCTTATTCCGAAAGAAACGATATTCTATGCTGGATCTTTGTTGTTTACAGATATTAAAAGGTCCCATGGCATGATCATTTTACTTTCTAAGGTTCCCCCGGCCTGCCTATGGCCCCCCCAGTGGCTAGAAATGGTGATGGTGTAAACCGAGCCCTGGGTATCCTGCTCTGCCTTTGAGAAAATGAAAGCTTAGATTGACCGATCTGGAATCTTGCCCCTTATGAGGTCCTCTCTCCTCCTCAAAAGCTACAGATTCAGAATTGGCACACACTAAGGAAAGCTCACTGTAGGACTGGATCTAGAGGCTGGAATTCTGCCCCAAGGCTCAATTTTGGGAAAGAGACTTCAGATACAGTATTAGGGGACCACTAAGGTCTATATAAAAGAGACTTCAGATACAGAAGTAGGGGACCACTAAGGTCTATATAAAAGAGACTTCAGATACAGTATTAGGGGACCACTAAGGCCTAGATAAAAGAGACTTCAAATACAGTATTAGGGACCACTAAGGTCTATATAAAAGAGACTTCATATACAGTATTAGGGTAAGGTATAAGTCATTTGACCTTTTATACACACTCGGCCGGGACTCTAGGCGTCACTTTGGGACACATTGGTTCGAGACGTACGTTTAACTGACATGGGGCACAATAATGGCACATGAACCCCGGTCTCCTGGGTAAAAGTCCTGTGTAGTTTGATCCATCCACCACTCCATCCAACCACCTTACACAGATTTCCGGTCTTTATACTACTATGCGTCTGTTGTTGCTCTCGACACTACGCCGTCTTACAGCACCACAGTCGAGCTACTGCTGTTGGTCTATTTGCCTAATGTCCCTCGTCACAAGTTGTCAGGTGCAGTGAAAAGACAAGATATGAATGGATTTATAGTTCTTGATTAAGGTCACGAGATTAGTAGAGATGAGCACACCAATCAGAGCAAATTGCCAGCTGACCATCCAGGTCTTCTGTACGTCCACATAACCGATATTTCACCATCCGCCAAAACACTCACGGCTGTGAGCTCGTTAATTTCTGCGACGGGCAGGGACATGTTGGCAAATGCGGAACACGGTCACCTTGTTTACTTGTTTACCGGGAAGAAAAGTTGGCTCGGCTGTAAGTTTTGGGTGACTTCGGCCATCAGGAGCTAATCACAGCAGCTGAACGTACGGCGAGAGACGAGCCCTGACCCTCCGACAGACACCCGGCCGAGCGCCCAGGCCTCAGATGCTGCTAATCTAATCACCTTGTCCACATGGCAGCTCACCTCTTTTCACCTCACACACACACACACACACACACACACACATGAACACACACTCCAGAACTTGTTGTGCCCCAGCTGGGAGTGGAGCCACCCAGACACAGCTCACTGGAGCAGGGACCAAACCAGCACCTGCTGCCTGGCCAGAAGTACCACTCACTCTCTCACACACACACACACACACACACACATACACACACACACACACACACACACACACACAGTTCTGTCTCACAGGCTTTGTCTTAAAGTAAATCGCCTGCCGTCCCTTAAGTAATGACCTTCACTTTTAATGTGTTCTCTTTTATTCTCTCCTTACCCATCATCCCTTCTGTCCTCTATTCCTCAAGTTTGTCCCCTTAGTCTGTGACATATCACTCATTTTGTGAGTCTGTTTTCCTTTTCTCATCTTAGGCTATTCTATCTAAAATATTGCTCATATTTCTTCATTACAGTCTATTATACACACAGATTTACCATGGTCACATGTCTCTGGTGGTCCATACTGCTGGGTGGGCACATGACCATATTTAATCAGCCTTGAACAAGTAGGAAGTTTGCCTTTGACTGTCGGCACTCAGTCAAAGTGCCATGCATGATCTGGTTTTAACAGTATGTGGTTTTTTCATACGGTTTTTAATAAGCGTCTGTGCACTTTCAACCCGTTCTCCCTCCAAACGTGTGATAAAATAGGGACGTTTGGACAGTGAGTGTCAGCGTGTGGTTGCATGTAAGTATATTGACGTTGTAGACGAGTCATCAACTGTAGAGTCCGAGTCAAGCGCAAGTCCCCAGTGTGCGAGTCAGAGTCCAAGTCCGAGCCACCAAAGAAGAGTCCAGGACTCGGGTCTGACTTCAGTCACTAATATCTGGACTCCATTCAACTGGTCGGCATGACGTCACGTTGCCAGAGCTGATTCATGAGCGTGCCCAGTGTGCAGAATCAAGCAGCTTAGTTCATTGAATATTAATGAGAACTGGCACAAATTGAGCGGAGTCTTCTGCAGGCTTTCTTTAATATCTTTTACTACTCTAGATCTGTAATCCGTGCGTCCTACCCTACGCACGGCGTCCACCGTGAGTCCCAGCTTGCTCTTTTCCTCTGGGATGATTCCAGCGATAATCTCCAGCACCTCCGTCCTCACATCTTTGTTGCTGCTTTCTGGACGAATCACAAGAGGAATACTCTATCTTATGAGGGGCCGTTAGGGACTTTACTCAGAATTACCTCTCACGAACACATGTGAAATGCTCTTACATACACTACTG
>NC_048422.1:1130369-1133079 GCF_013103735.1 Etheostoma cragini
TAGTGTATGTAAGAGCATTTCACATGTGTTCGTGAGAGGTAATTCTGAGTAAAGTCCCTAACGGCCCCTCATACTATCTCCTACTGTACCACTCCGAAACTTCTCAATCAGGATTGTCATCTGGTCACTCATCTTAGACTAATTAAACTTCTCTTTATTAATCCTTTTGGGATGACTCCCGCAAGGAAATGGGAAATTCCAGCAGCAGGTTGTGTGTGTGTGCGTGCATGTGTGTGTGTGTGTGTGTCCAGTCTGACGACATGAGGGACAAAGTAGTCCTCGACTCTGTCATCAGTTCCTTTCCCATTTTCCTGCACTCTAGCAATCTCTGCTGTATTTTTCACAACCATGACTTCAAACTTCCAACAAAAAAAACGGTCATTCAGGCAATTAAAGTTTTAGGATGTCAGCATTTGATACTGCTTTCTATCTTTTGTACAGACCTTCTTGGGATTTGGGCTTTTTCATGAGTATTATGAAGAGGTGTAAGGTGTAGAAAGTGACACCGACTCCTCCTTGAACTATCCGGCTAACTACTAGCTCTCTCTACCTAACACTGTTTGTTACAGCAGGTAAAGAGAAGGGATGAGGCTTTTTTTAATTTTTAAAATTTTATTTATTTTTTAATGTAAGTGTTCTAATAAACCCGCCAGTGAGAAATGTATTCAAATTGTTGAGTTGACCTGTTTGAGTAACAGTGATATTTTGACTAAACTGATGGGTTAAAAGAGATTTTAAAATGTGCAAGTTAAAATTAATAAATTAAAATGCTGTAATTCATTGCACTGCTTGGTTAAAATATGGTTTATCATTCTATTGAGTTAAAATACTGTGTGATCAGTAGATCTGTAATCCATTGCTCTGACCTTTTCATACACATTGGTCTTGAAAGATAAACAGGATGAAAGGACAATTTGTGTTTAGGATGCTGTCTAGCATAATTATATATGACCTTGGGAAAAATGCACTGAAAATACATGTGGAAGTATTTCATAGTTTCCTTGAGTTCCCATTTGTTTCTGGTTTTGAGTACTGGTTGAGTTGCTAATCTGTGTTCAATTGCTAATGCCTTGTTCAGACTGCAGGGGAACGTTTGGCTTACGCTCGTCCGTTACAACCTTGGACTTGATCAAAGAAACATCGTGTCCGTGTGTACATTTCTATCTACCCCTTTAATAAGGGCACAACATTTGAGCATTGTTTGCTAAGATCTAGAGTGTCCACTGTTTTGGAACATTAGTGTGGATGCACAATGGTCCTGACGGCCCTTCCTCCATCTCTGTAGGTTAAACATGGCAGCAGAATCAGCTGTCAACATGGCTCCACCTGCTCATCCAGGAGCAGGAGAATGTCCTGCTGGTCAGAATCTAATTTCACACTGAAATGAGTGTCACTACAGATGTGATCACTATCCACACCAACTGTATCATAGAGGACCACACTCACCCTGGTCATCGCTTGTTCTCCCCCCTATCAGAAAAAGGTACAGACCAATCAGATCCAGAACAAACAGAGAGACAAACTGATCGAGAAACAGCTTTTTTCCCCCAAAGCCCTCCACAGCGCTGCGGACAAGGTCTGGCTAGTCCACACAGCATTCCAGGATGGTTAAAAAAACATCGTCTTGGGTGGTGGGCAGCGCCGGACACGGTAACGGGTCCTAGGCAAAACAGCCTCGGGAAGGAACTTGTTTGAAAGTAGTTTTAGTCGAGCAAAAGAAAACTCAGATTGGACAGATAGTCTAGCTATCTGTCTGGATTTACCCTGCAGAGATCTGAGGACCAGGTAACAATAGTTCTCAGATTGGACAGATAGTCTAGCTAGCTGTCTGGGTTTACCCTGCAGAGATCTGAGGACCAGGTAACAATAGTTCTCAGATTGGACAGATAGTCTAGCTAGCTGTCTGGATTTACCCTGCAGAGATCTGAGGACCAGGGAACCATAGTCCTCAGATTGGACAGATAGTCTAGCTAGCTGTCTGGATTTACCCTGCAGAGATCTGAGGACCAGGTAACCATAGTCCTCAGATTGGACGGATAGTCTAGCTTGCTGTCTGGATTTACCCTGCAGAGATCTGAGGACCAGGGAACCATAGTCCACTGAAATCCACCGGAGGTTAGAACGCCAACACTAAAGGAAGCGGAAGTTGTAGGTGTTAAGGTCCCTGTGTAACTCTTCTGTGCTTTCCTAATAAGGTTAATCGTGGACAGCTGAGGGCCCCAGTGTGTGCTGATTATTTAAACCTGGTACTAGTGCAGTATGGGTGACTGAGTCTCTTCTTCCACATCCCCGTCAGCGGAGGCGTCCCCCATCCAGGATGTGACTGCCGTCGCTTTTGCGTTTTGTGTTTTATTTCTAGTTTATGTTAATAAATTACTTTTGTTATACTGTGATACGTGGTGCGTCTCCATATTTGTCACGGTCCGAGAGCCAGGTTGTGACACAGGACATCCGGCCTAAAAAGAGAGACGTCCACACCTTAACAATCCCTGAAGTGGAACTTGGTCAACACAGACCAACCAATCTGTTACTTCATACCAGCTTCAATCAGGAAATCAGGTCGTTTTGGCATGTCCTCTATTTCTTTCTAGTCTTGAGCGAACGTGTCAGCCAGGTAGGTAATCATGTAGAGCAGTGATCATCAACTGGCGGCCCGCGGGCCGAATGCGGCCCGCCGAGCCGTTTGTTCCGGCCCGCGATTGGATTCCAA
>NC_048422.1:1133179-1160233 GCF_013103735.1 Etheostoma cragini
TATTTAAGGCTCCGGCCCCCAAGGAGACTGTCTGGTAAAATTCTGGCCCTCTGACAAATATAGTTGATGACCCCTGATGTAGAGGAAGGCCGGGTGCTCTACGAAATGAAGCCCATTTCAAAATAAAACACCTAGATTTATGGTGATTTTGGCTGTCTTGACTTCTCAGCTGTATCTAGAGTGAGACAGTCAAACAGGCACGGACAGAGGGAATCGGGCACACAGCGACAAACACACACACACACACACACACACACACACACACACACACGTATGTAACTATACATAACTATCCAAGCATTCCGCGTTTTTTTTGCTGTGTGCATCTCGCAAATTACCAACCCCACCAATGATACTTGAAATGACACCAAACTTCTACAGTAGTACAAATATGTTATTTACTCATAAAACCATGGATTGGGAAGTTTGTAAGTACACCAGGAGTGTATTTTAATAACACTTGCCCACTGGCTTCTGCTCTCTGCTGCTACCGGCAGCAAGAGTGCATAGGGGACGTCTACAAATTACACCACCAAAAACACTTACAACAAAATTCTAGTTCATATTCCTTGCACAAAGTGGAATAGTCTACTTTTAATTCACTGGTTGGCAAAAAACATATGTAGATGCAAAGGTGTCACTTTCCCCCTCCCATTTATAAGATTTGACACAAGCACATAATTCAGACAGGACATTCTGAGCAATCTATTTTTTTATCATATATCTGGTACATTTATATAAAATATTAAGGTATATAATGAGGTTTGTGTTGCCATGGATGCATGGTGCTCATGACTGGATGTGTAAAAATGCCACTTTTTGCTAACATGTTATATTTATATAGCATTTATAATAAGTCAAAGCTGTGTTTTTAGCAACACTTTTTGTTAAACTTAAATGTCTATTCAATAAAGTTGGAAATGCAATCAACTGAAACTGGTGTGTCATATGTTATGCCTCTGTGTTTTATGACATGATGCTGATATGGGTTGAATGGAGTTAATGGGGGAATATTGCTTTTGATGAGGCCATTACAGCCAGTTAAATGCATTGCAAAAGAACCAGTCATTATTGAACAATAGAGCTAATGGAACCTTAAGGGGCTGCTATTGATCAGCGAGCTGCCACTGTTTTAGACTAATGTCGTCAATAATTCAGCCATAGCCTGAGAAAAAAAAAAAAATCCTAATAGTGCCCGTGGCGTGGCACTTACTCCTTTTGTGAGAAATGTGAGAAGCACACCTAATACAAAACATTTCCATTTGTGAGACTGCAATGAAAGCGGCATGCTATTGTAAGTAGATGCTATTAATACTACATTTTCATGGCTGAGGTGGCACTTTTCTATGAAAGGCCGGCTCTCCGTCTCAGGGAGGAAGCAGCAAGCTGAGTCTGAATGGGAAAATAGTTTTGATACATGGATGGGTGTAATGCATCCAAGGGCGGATGGGGCATCTGGCATACCAGGCACTTTCCCAGTGGGCCAATGTGCTTTCATACATGTTCTTTTATTATTATTAATTTATAGTTTTGTCCGGCCTATGAACTGGCCCATAAAAGTGGTTGCCATACATAGGCGGCCCATTGTATTTTTGATTGACAGTACTAAGTAAGTATTTAATGTGTCAACTCTCTGACTTTGGTAGTTTTAGGAGTTGGTATACTCATTCAGGCGGGCCCAAGGATGGATGGTTTTTGTGATCTTGTGTGGTGTGCCGGTCTGGCCAGTCTGTTCCTGAATACAACTCAACTTTGGAGACGGGTTGGAGAAAGTTAAAAACAGGAAAATTAAATGAGAGTGGAGGGCAGAGGGCAAAGACCCGAGACTGGAGGGACCTTTGAAGGTTCATGTAACCATGATAGCAAGATTTGGTTGTTATGTGAGAGACATGGCAACTCATTCTTACTCCCAGCAGGTCAAAAAAGTGTTGCTTTGTCATGTGGCTTTGACATTGGTTTCCTTCTGTTGCATCTAGCTAAGACGCACCTTTTGACACTATGAACAAGAAAGGGGCAATTAGGTTTATGAAATGATCATTGGTGGGGTTATAAAATATAAAAAAAACGATTTAGTGACAAGCAGGACAAGAACAGGACACAAACCATGTCTCATGGGTTAAAGTCCTGTGTTGTTTGACCCATCCACCCCAACCTGCCTCTTTCATGCCACTTGCTACCATTGTCCCTCCTGATACTACGTCATCTTACATCACTGCTGCTCTGCTCGGTGCGTTCCATACAGACGCTAGAAAGTGATTTTTGTTTTTCGGGATCAGACGCTGAGTACCACTAACCAAACGTCAGTACTGTCTGGTTGACAGGGAGAAAGGTTTGGACATGGCCAACCCTTTAGACAAGAACACATATCCACTTGACATTGATATATCTAGGGTTAGTTTATTTGGTTACATGTTACTTGAGGTTTTCTACATAAGTGACATGGCACTCTCATGAACGTGTCATAAAACAAGTCAAAAATGGTTATGACATACGCCTTTTTTTTAAGTCATTCGGTTTTGTCATGACAAGTTATGCTAGGGTTAGAGTTCATGAGTCATGACCTTCATGTATTAATTTTACATAATTTTACATCATGTATTTAATTTAATTTCACTATTGTGTAGAAAACGTCAAGTGTTGGCGTTTCTTCATCTTGTTTTTTTTTTTTACTTTGAAAGGGTGTGGTTATCCCCGATCAGTAAACCTCAATTTGACCTTGTAGTAAAATCCGATCATAAGTGATCAGCTCTTAGAACAGCTGAAAATTCATTGAGATTGTAGCATTGAGATCGGATCACTCAGACCACATTGGGAGGTGGTCTTGGCAGCAAATGTCCACCTTGTTATAGCAGGTAACTCCTCTGCTGGTGCCCCCAACTTTGAAAAAAAACTAGCAGAAGTGCCCTCTTGGAGGCCTCTATGGTAAATAGAACATGATTGTGGTCTCTATGGTGGCCCAATTTGCAACAACATGAGATGGCATGCCTCACAGGGTGCCCTTCTCAGTGGAGACCACATCTCCTGACACGCCAGTTCCAGTGCCATATAGGCTGCCCTACGCATTAGAATACCTTCATCCTAACACTGACTCCCCAATGCATGCAGCTGGTGCCCTTTATATTTTTTTGCCCCTGCTCCACAGAATTTGGGACTGTCTGGTGGTACATTGGACTCGTGCCCTCATTATTTCCAAAATCCTGGCTTATGGCATTTTTCTTCTCTACAAACCCTGAAAAGTAATATGTTATCTTCTATCTTAAGAAAATAAAACAGATAACATGTTATCTTTACATTTCACATTTTTGCAGGACTTTGATGACAGTTCACGACTTTTCGCCCAAACGGACTAATTTCGAAAGTTTGGGCCCCCCAGGTAAAAATGTGTATTAATGTGCATAAAGAAGCCAAGAAAAATGGAAAAATCTCCAAAAGGCATCAAATGACAGATTAGACATTGGTATAATATTGCATTTTCCAATTTAGAAGTAAACTGTATAACTTACCTTGAAACTTATTTTTAGTAGAGTTGACAAAAATATGTCAAAATGTTCCCAGTTATAGAACTTAGAGTACATCTACATGCACACCAATATCCCACTATCATTCTGAAAATGACAATATTCCAAATTTAATAAAAAGGTAATGTAAACCGCATATTCCAGTTAAATATTCTGAAACGATTCTCTAAAATTTGCATTTTCCAAGTGAGATGTGGGATATTCTGGTATTATTTGGGTTTATGATGTATACATTGCATTCAGAATATGCATCTCATTCAGGGTATATGCACACACATATACATATATACACATATACATATACACATATATATATATATATATATATATATTTTTTTTTTTTAAGATATTGTTGGAAGGAATGAAAGAGTGAAGCTGTGTTCGCACGGTCCAAGAAGTCCACCACCGCTGGTAACTTTTTTAAAAAAATCATATTTTTCTTGGCTGCATGTAAATGGGAATATTAGTGGGATATTCACTTTCATTAGCCATGTTAACACCTTAGTTGGAATATCATCTCTTTTAGAATTAGGGCAAAAAACGGAATATAATGTGCATGCAAACACAGTCATGGATTGGCTGCTCCAGTGAGAAAGACTGCGGGGTAATAACAAAACATTTTAAAATCATAAAATATTCTGGGCCAATTACCTCACTCTGCCCCTGTCCCCATCTTAAAATGCATATTTATTCACATAAAGAAACATCTTCATGCAAACTGAAACCCCTTGTGTTCGCCCATGTACCTCTCGTCCGGAAAATCAACATTACAAAAGATGTCTCTTTCATCAACACTTTTGTCTCTTATTTTCAATCTTTTTGCCTCTTTTTTAACGTTTCTTTTCACTACCATGTATAAACACCACAAACACCAACTTATTACCCGTTTTACATTTACTACATGTTTTGGAATTCCTGGTCAATAAACCTCATTTATTTATAGAAATTTTACCTACTTCTCAAGTTAAAAAAGCAGAAAATGTGAATTATTTACACTCATATTAAATGAAGGATAATTCCAGAAGGGTATATGTCAACGTTCAGTCTGGTTTTGAAACTTTTCTTTTATGAATTAAAAAAAAAAAAAGAAAATTATGCATTTTCTTTTTTTTTAAACACCCAAAATTCAATGAAGGTAGAGATCCCATCTTTTGTTGTGTGGAATCAATCATCCATGTTGTTTTTTGGGTTATTACATTTATAAATCCTTATTTCTGATATATAGATATTTTGACAACACAAGGGTTATGGAGCTATTGATATGGCGTTATATAAAATGACCATGTGGCTCATAGTGATTTAAGGAGCTCCCTTTGTGCATCTTCACATTTTCTCGGAAGGGTTGGGTATTACGTCAAGTCATGTCTCAGCTTGTCCTTTTACCCCTGGCTATGAGGAGATTAGATTAGGATCATATCCTATCACAGATAAAAATAATAGTCGCATTCATCATGCCCTGTTTTGTTCTTTAACTGTGACGTGACTAAGAGGAAGTCATCATCAATCAGGCTGTCTGTCTGTCTCCTGCTCCGTTTGTCGGGTTTTTCTGTCCCGTTCTTGTGGCAGTTTCCACAGGACATCAAACCGTCAAAGTCTTGCTCGGAGTTTTGTTTTGCCAGTTTCTTCTGATTTGGAACTAACTAGTCAGTTGTGGTTCTCGGGAAGCAAAGATGGAGCGATGCGGAGGTGGAGAAGCGTTCGACATTAGACGTGTTGGAGTGAAGTGGCGGCCTGTTTGTCCTTTTGACTGTACAGCTGGTCCATGAGCGTCACAGTCTCCCCACCTAGTCATTATCTGGGCAGACTCGCCCCGGGCGAGGATGACTCTTCTGTCGTCCTCCAATTGCTCCTTCCCTGCTCTCATCTCTTTTAAACGCCCTTTCTATTCTCCTCTCATCCTTTCTTTTTTTGTCTTGGGGTGCTAGGCCATCATTGGTACAAGAGGGTATAGTAAATATAAATAGACAGACAGATAGATAGATAAGCTCACATATAAACTGTTTCGGTTTTTTAAATGTAAATCTCAAATGTGTTTAGAATAATTTAAATATAATAATGTGCAATGGTTCATTTATCCTTGTTCTATGTAGTCAATATGGTTGAACAAAGCTCAACAAAGGGTGACCTTATTTTTTTATTTTTTTTTGATGAGTTGAAAAAAAAAAAATTTAAGTGTGCTTTATTGTGTTGCTGAAATACCTGTAATGTTCAATGTGGGCAATAAAGTAAAAAAAAAAAAAATCAAATGTGAATATTGTTACTTCTTATACATTAATTTCATAAGGTGTACTTGCTTTGCTGGGCAAATGGAGCCTTGTGGTTTTAACAGTTAGCAACTAGAGCAAGAGATCTTCAACAGGGGGCCCGGGACCCCAAGGGGGCCCTCAGAGTAACTGCAGGGTGGTCGCAAAATTTATACGTTTAAGTTTTTTTCATCTGTGATATGAGACAGGTGCGTCGAAGGGGGTTAAGTGAGTCACCAGTCATGCAAAAAAATTTTACAGGAATTATAACTAGACAGCACAGAAAATCAATCTCGATAAAGTAGGAAACTGAATATATTACAAAACAAGACCAAAAACTACACAATCAAAAGGAGATATAGAACCAAAATACCAGATAAGAATAAAACAGAAAACAAAGACAAATGCCAAAATCCTAACAACTAGACCTTCATCAGGCAAAAAGTGTTATGGGAGTTTCTTTGAACTTTTAAAAGTATAAAGTGCTCACTAAGCTTTATCCCTTTCCTTTATTGTCTTATATATGTTATGCATGTAAGGGACTGTTCCTTTTTTTAAGGGGCTACTGGAAGAGTTTTGTATCTTTAATTAAAATAGATTTGTCTCTCCCTTTGCCAGCAACACGTTTTTCTTTTACCATCTAAAATAATTGGGAAACAAGGAATGACCCTCCCCCAACAACTTATTGATAACTTATGTACAGGTTTGTCCTTGGCAAAGATATTCAAATAGCCATTGTTTTTCAGTTTTTTTTACAATCAGGACATACATGACTTAACTTGTGCTTTCCCATCTTACACATGTAATAGCCCCACATGTTATGGGGGCCATTTCAGTAGATTAACTTCAAGATACTCCTCTAGTAAACTAGTATTCACGCTAAAATAAAAACAATGAAACATTGAGACCGTTCAACAAAGCACACTGGGTAATAACCCGCAAAACACAAAAACCATGGATAGGTTATACATTGTTTTTGTGATATTTCATTACTAAAATCCCTTCTGAGACTTCTTCACGCGGGAAATCAACTATGTTAAGCTCAAATATTAGCCGTTTTATAAAAATAATTGATGGCCAATGCGTCGGATTTCAGAAACTCTGTAGTCTGACGTTACAGCTGGCGGGTGCGTGGTGGGGTTCCTGGTTTGCCGCCCAGCCTGTCCACCTATACAGCCCTCGCTGTGAGCTGGCTGGAGCACTATCGGGGGCCTGGTGCATGAAACTAGGGTAAGGGATTGAGCCCGGATAAAGTAGTTCTGGATGAATTTAGCTTTGAATTGGTTGCAAGAAAGTAGGTTGAATTAAACCCAGCCAAGTAACCATGGAGATTTATTATTTGCAGCTAGTCTGGTTCAGAGCGGGCTAACAGCCGGGCTAAGAGCCAAGCTAACAGCCGGGCTTAGATGAGGGGCTCTGGAGTCTCATGTGTTAAATCAGCTGCATGCCCATTTCTGAACCAGGTGCTAGATGAGAAAGCACTAATTTGAGGCGTGCTTTCAGACGTAAGGGGGTGTTTCGGGACCGATCAGACCCTTTAGCATTTCCCGATGGCTACCTGCATGAGAGATACCGATTTACCGGAGAAGGACTGCCGGGTCCCAAGATTCAGCTCCGCACAGTGCAAAGCCATGCTCTAACCCTCCTACAGATGGTCTGTGTGGCACTGCGCTATTTTGCAAGCGGCATGGTTCTATATGTCGTGGGAGATGCCGAGACACTATTTGCCATACTGTGAGAAGTGTGTGTTTGGCACCGAAGTCCTTGGCACACATCTTTATCACCTTCCCTGTCCACAGAGGACTGGGTTACATCAAAAAGGATTCCCACAAGATTGAAGGTAACATGAATTATAGATTACAAAAAGTGTTATGTTACCAGTCACCAGATACTCAGACTATTTAGTGTTCCAGCTTTCCCTAATGTCATTGGTGCGCTCGACTGCACAAAGATCCGCATTAAACAGCCTTCAGGGGTCCATGAGGGAGATTATGTCAACAGAAAATCCTTCCATGGTGTCAATGTTCAGGTAAACATGATTTAGTTACTGTCAACTAGCCAAATGTGTTCTGTGCATTCAATGTGTACTGAATAGGTTACATCTCATTGTTTCAGATGATCTGTGACGCTGCCTGCATCTTTACCAACGTGGAGACAAAGTAGCCCGGGTCTGTCCATGACTCCCGAGTTTTTGGGTCTACAACCATTTCCCAGGCTTTCACAAGGTAGGCCACTGGATCAGAGGTTCTACTTATGTGTAGTTGTAATGATTACACTTTGTGTTCTCAGGTGAATTATCTGGCGTTCTCTTGGGTTAAACCTGTGAGACGTACCTTCTCACCCCCCATGCAGACCCTCAGACAGCAGGACAGCAAGGACTCAATCCTGCCAATAAAAGAACAAGGACCTGAATGGAAATGGCATTTGGCTTTCTTAAGACACGTTTTCAGTGTCTTCGCCACCTGAGGGTCACCCCAGACAGGGTCTGTGACATCACTGTCCTTCATAACAGCACCTGTCTGAAGAAGGAAAGGAGTCCTGCTCTGGCACCGGAGATTGAGTGGGCCAATGCCGCCATATTCCCAGACAACATCAATCAATGGCAGGCTGGTCAGACACCAATCCATTGATTATTCCAGATGACGGATTTTAGTGTCCTTCTCTCAGGATATTTTGTGTTACACCTTAATTAGGCCTAATCTATTTATTATACTAACTTACTCACCAATAACCTTGGCTACAGTGTGTAGTGTACATTCATCACACAGGGAACTCCGCAATGCTGCGTAAGCTTTTTATTTTATTGCTGTCACTTGTCAGCTTGGAGCTGGGGAGAGGCAAAGAAAAACCTAATCAATATTCTTTTATTTTTTTTTTTACAGATATGCTTCAAGTGTAGATTGAAGTCACGTCCTTGTTTTTCTAGTTTTTTTATCTCCAGATCCAGTTTCCAGTTTGATGGACATTTGCCTTCTCATCCTGGTTATCCACACCTCACTGGTTAAAAAGACTTGAGACATAATGATCTGAAGAAAAATGACTTCCCGGTAGTCATGCTTTGGTGCAAGCATTCACTCAATTAAATAAAGCAGAGCCATTGTGACAGGTTTTATTTTTCCAAATCATTGACGCATATTTTCTTAAAAGCAGTTGTTGTTGTTGTTGTTGTTGTCAAAACTTGTCACTTCTCTTTCAAAATGACTCTGCTTCTTGCCACCAAAACAACCCTGAGGCTTCTTTTATGCGCCGACATGATTTTGCCAGTTGGGTTTCAACAGGTGAGACCAAGTGGTAATTAGTGTTTTCCAGGTGTGCTAAATGATGCAATTAGTGCTCAGACTCTTGCACAAATGTGTTGCTATTTGAGTAAAAACAAGAAAAAATCCACTTGTACACTTGTGTGTTTTCAGAATGTGGTGCATAGTTCCATTTTTGTGTGTGTATACAATGTAAAACTGTAATGTTATCGCCTGTTGCTGTGCTCTTCTTATGATGACAAGTCTAAATGTCAGCAGTGTTGTGCACCAGCCCAGTTTGTGTCCCTTGGTTTAACATTAAATTAAGTTTAATTAGGTCAAATCATTGCAACTTATCTGTGCCTATCTCTTTGTTCTGTTGGTATTGCTGCTCTAATGCTTGCATTTCCCCCTCAGATATACACTCCACCGGAGTCCTTTTTTTCATCTTCTACTGTGCACTATGTATGTATGAGATATGTATGAGTGTGCGTGACGCCGCTGGTGGTATCCTTACTTTACCGGACCGCCCACCAGGATGTAGCCGGTCCGTCAATCGGTGCACAGGCGGACACCGCCGTACTTCGAAGTCTTCAAACCGTTTGTTGAACAGATGAAAAATTGAAAAATATGGAGCAGATCTCTGGTCTAGTAGATGTAATATACAGTAACGGCAGACAAAAGAAAGCCCTGTGCAGGGCACAAGGATGTGATCTTCATGACTGCGCATGCACGAGGGATAAACCCAAGAGCAACAGCTCTTAGAGTGCTAAGCCTACACCGAATCAAATTAAGATTAGATTATTTTAAGTTGAAATCTATCTCTCAACTTTCTGTCATATCTGTCAGTTCATCTCTTTCTCCCCCCCTTTTTCTCTCTATCTCTCCCTGCTTGTGCTATCGCAACGACACGGATAAAAGTCCTCGAGAGGGTGCTTGTTCACGCACAGATGAACAGGCGGGCGGACTAACAGCACATTCAGTACCTCATCTGCTTAACTTCAGAACAAAAAAACAGCAGAAAGCCTCTCGGTTTCTCAGAGCGGGTTTGATCAATGCTGCTTTTGACATTATCCGCCCCCCGAGTATTGTTACTTTTCTCAGCTCCATATACCTCCTCTTCAAACTGCTCGCTCCTGGAAGAATTAGCAACCTGCAATAACAGTGTCAGGCTGAAAGCTACGGTCTGCTCCACAGCGCTAGCTCCAGACCGCAGCTCAGCTGCTTATAAATCTCCTACTAAACATCTGGGCTTTCTATAAAAGGCCGGAGGGCTGTGCATGTGCAACGTACTTGATACCAGATACTCCCTGTGACACCGGGCCTTAAGGACACCTAGAGACAGCTTTGGGCTTTTTCATTGGCTCAAAGGGGCATGAATGCCCCTGCTAAAAGTTTATTAGGGAATTTTGCACCGAGCTTCCGCACACCTTTGCCCCTGCTCCTACAAGCGGGATAAAGATATATGTACAAGCAAAACTAAAAATGTGCAAAAAAGCCTGCACCCTTTATCAATTACAGTGTGAAATACAATATGTGAATGCTGCTGGGGATTCTCCAATATACTGGCCTAACACTGAACCAGAGTTCTAGCTGTTTCTGACTTTTTTCAGGGTCTGTCAGAACTGACAGGCTTGAGTGTTTTCCCTCCTGTTAAGTGCAGGATTAAAAAAAAAACACAAGTGCCGTATTAGCTGGTGACAGGATCCATGTTGGGGCGCCGGTTCATGCTTCCAAGGCTGCTGATCCCTATGCCTGGCTGGAACTGGGTTTACAGGACCCAGGGACCTGCAGAGTTCCAACATGACACGCTAATGGCTTTATGTATTTAAACAGTGTGCACTGTACCCTTTCATTGCACAAGCTCTATCTGCAGGATCTGACAAGTTCCCTCGGAGGAGAGTTAAAAGGCAATTTGTAAACCCAGAAGGATTACACCCCTGCTCTGGATTTTGGCCTTAGCTGTGGATGTGACGGACAGAACCCAGTTTCAGCCAGGGACTGTGATGATGAATGATAATGGGCGAGGTTGCGTAGCAGATAACATAAGATGATTCATTAAAGGCAGAGTTGGAAACTAAATCCAATATACAATTCTTTATATATTGTTTGACGTGGTCTTTACTCCCCAACTAGTCTTGTTTTGCCAGACCTTCCCAGCGAGTCCACATCACATTCCAGGATGGGAGAAGAACGTGCTCTGGTTATTGCCATTTTTTAAATCGAAGCATCAGTTGCATCTGCAAAATAATCTCAGGATGGAACTTGTTCAGTTGGAACATGTTCAAAAGTTGTTTTAGTCGTGCAACAGAAAACTCATATTGGACAGATCTACAGATCAGTCTAGCTAGCTTTCTGGATTTACCCTGCAGAGATCTGAGGACCAGGTCACCATAGTCTTCGGATTGGAAAGATAGTCTAGCTAGCTGTCTGGATTTACCCTGCAGAGATCTGAGGACCAGGTCACCATAGTCTTCGGATTGGACAGATAGTCTAGCTAGCTGTCTGGATTTACCCTGCAGAGATCTGAGGACCAGGTAACCATCGTCCTCAGATTGGACAGATAGTCTAGCTAGCTGTCTGGATTTACCCTGCAGAAATCTGAGGACCAGGTAAACATAGTTGGAGTTTAGAATTCCAACACAAAGAAGGCCCAAGGTGCCAAAGTTCCAGGCCTCGAGGGCTGGTGGAGGGGTAAGACAGAGTCCCGATGATGAGCTTTCAAAGTCTTGCTAGCTTAACTTTACAACATTACCAACCCTGCCTTTAATCAAGTTTTGTTTTATCCTGCTATCGCTCTGTGTGTTGATACAACACCCCCCCAAATTGGAGAGGTTTGATTTCAACAACAGCAATAACGTTTTTGTACTAAAAGCTGAATCCAAAACCTACTTCGGGGAATGTTGCTCCTGGCTGCTTTTTCAGTCTGGCTGGTCAGTTGAAATGTGAGTATGTACACCATGAAAGGCTCACCAGAGGGAGTTGCACAGAAACACATTAGTTATGCTGTGTGTCATATGACATCTGAAATGCTATAATATACCCCAAATAAATGAATAGACAGAATTCTTTCCAAGCTAAACTACTTTTCTTCTCAGCCTGACAAAGCAGGAAATAATCAAATACTGACAGATGTTATGTTGAACAGTGACATCCAGTATAAGTACAGTCAGCTGTCTGCATGTCTACATCGTCGTGACGGAAAACTGTTGTCGTGTGATTCTGATTAGTCCAAATCAAGAACAAGACATCTTTTCATTTCCCTCGCACTGGAAGGTTCTGCATTTCTCTCTCATTTAGCAATGCAGCAGCTCAATTTCTATGTTGGCACTGCCGATCCCTTCCTGTCGGCTCAACTATTTACCTTTTCTTCCTGTCAAAGGACATTTGTGGTTTTTAGAACAGTGGGTAAGGTTTGGTATTGCGACTCTGCACGCCTGATTTATGTGGTACGAGGGGTTCGGTGGATAAATATTAAAACACGGCCGTTCCATTGGCTGCCAGCAATAACAGGCTGACTGGTTTCCTGTGCAGGGTTAGATTGCCTTCCTCGCATGGGCTTCTGGGATGCAAGGCCAGTCGGTGTCACAATTCAGAGGAGGGGCACCTGAGAGAGAATAAGGAGGCGTAAAAAAGGGAATGAGACTGTATTTCAATCTGGACAGACATGTTTGCAGATATTCAAAAAAGGTTTATTGTACAGCTCAATAAAAATGTACAAAGTATTTGGAGATTAGACTCCACCGTTACACTAATAGTTCATATAAAGGGGTAGAGAACCATCATAACCCCCCAATGGAATCTAGACACCGGTGGTGGCCACAAAGGAGCCCGAAGACCAGACCAAAGGACTCTCCAGATCGGTCAGCTGGATTTGGGGACTGGAGGTGGAAGGGGGGTGGAGGGTTGCACTCTTTGCTTGCAAGACAGCTAATAGCAAAGGGGTTGTGACTCTGTGATTGGCCCTTGCAATTTGTGTATGATTCTGATTGGTTTAGCAGGAAGGTGAACGTCTCCAACAGCTGATTGGAGTTAGGTAGAGCATTGATTAAGAGTGAGGTCTTCTTAAAAGGATTTACACTGAGATGCATTTCAATCAGGAGGGACTAGTTTGCAGTTATACACAGCGTGATAAAAATGTCCAGTTATATTAATAACTGCTGATTTGATTCCTCCCGCAGCGCTGCGGAGGAGGGTCTTGCCAGTCCACAGCATTCCAAGATGAAAGAGAAACATGCTCTGGTTTATTGGCGTTTCTTTAAACCAATCATAATATTCTTGGGTGGGGCTAAGCCGCGCTGCAAAATAGCCTCAGGAAAGAACTTGTTTGGGTGAAACGTGTGCATGCAAAGGTAGTTTTACTCGTGCAACAGAAAACTCTGATTGGACAGATAGTCTAGCTAGCTGTCTGGATTTACCCTGCAGAGAACTGAGGACCGGGTAACCATAGTCCTCAGATTGGACAGATAGTCTAGCTAGCTGTCTGGATTTACCCTGCAGAGCTCTGAGGACCAGGTAACCATAGTCCTTAGAAATCCACCAGAGATTAGAATGCCAACACAAAGAAAGAGGAAGTGAATCGGTGTGGGTATTGACTACTCCCCCAAAAACAGGGCTGAGACTTGAACTTAAAGACATGTCATGACACATGACACACAAGTCATGCAGTAATTTGCACGTCCTCTATTTCTAGTTCTTGCTTCAGTGTTCGGTGACAAGTAAACAGTGATGAAGGTGGTGTCATTTCACCTACAGCACATACCAACACCTTTGTGTTTTTTCACTTTGAAAAAAAGAACATAAGACGACACACCAAGCTGATTGTTAATCTTATACTGTAACCTTAGACAAAATGCAGAGACAAATGGCAGCCGGGGGGTTCTTTGACTCTGGGTCTGCAGGACCAGAGTAAAACTGCCTAACCAACTTATCTCTTTCAGTACACTGTGTGTGTGCTTTAACAGCCAAGGCAGAGCCCCTGGTAATAAAACAAAGCGACCATAAATGAAAGATCAAGTTCTCTTTGTTTTCCCTCAGGGAACATGATATTATGATGATCAGAATCGCCTCGGCCACCAATAACTGTCCAAGAGTTTGTATTGGCAGCGAGTGCAAACATATTAGGGCTTCACAGAATATAATAATGACACACAAGGTCAACAGGATGTCATGGTGCAAAAGAGCAGTGCAGGATATATTTATGATTCAGTTTAAAATGCGTACACTGACAACAGAGCAGTTGTTTCCCGTCTAGCTAAGTCCGGTGGGTGTTGTAGTTTGAAGCCGTTAAAATGGGTTTGTGTTACCACCGCTAATAACGCGTTTAACTCACAGCACTACAATGATCGGTGCACTATTTATATACATGTATGTTAAACTGATGCTTTTACCTGGCTTCTATGATCTTACCAGTTTAACGGCGGGTGCACTGTAGGGATTATGGGGTGGAAACACATGTGCAGGCTAGCTGGAGGTTCCTCCCAGGCACGAAGCATGTTCGCAACATTGGAAGGGACTTAAGAAAGCATGCTCCAAATCCTGGTGCACCTGCACACAGGGGCCTGTGGAGAAACAACAGGATCATCAATAAGAAAAACATGCTGACAGCCATGAGGTGGAGGTTATTCATTGACATTATTCAGTGTCATGTGTACGTGTATGCATACACCATCTTTCCTGTAGCCACAGGGGAGTGGGACAGCTGTAAGATCCCTGCTCATTAATCTGACATCATGTACACAAACGTGTGAAATAACTTGTAAAGGTGCGTGTAAGGCTGGTGACAGGTTTGCAAGTGTGTAGCGTTTAAACCACACACATACATACATTCCCTGCTGAAAATGATTCCATTATGCATTTTAATAAAGCCCTTTGTTTCCTTGTGTAACCTGTTCACCATAACTGTCACACTTCTCTTCTCCTCTATGTTGCTGCTTGTGACCTTCTTCAGTAATCCACCACATGCCCCCTATTCCCAAATATGACAGCATATTGGTGTTTTGTCTTATGAAAAAATCCTGGTTAACAAAGGCTAATTCACATTTTACATTATACTAGAGCTGTCGATCGTTTTGTCTGTTTTACATGTGGATATTTTTCATGCTCAAGTGTTAGTCGAGACGCAAAGTACTTCAATGGTAACTCAATTCCCACCAACAGTGCATCAAAATAACAGATTGCCTTTCTTGGCACTCAAGGACACTATACCGGGCATACATACATAAGACATTTTAAAAACAGAAAAAAAAAACTTTATAAGGGCGCCCAGATAGCCCAGTTGGTAGAGTTGGTTTAATCCCCAACGCGGCAGGCCCAGGTTTGACTCCGACCTGTGGCCCTTTGCTGTATGTCATCCCCCCTCTCTCTCCCCCTTCATGTCTTCATCTGTCCTGTCAAAATAAAGGCCTAAAATTCCCCAAAAATAACCAACTAAAACTTACTACACAACAATAACAGAAAAATGCATAGCAATAGACATTCAAGCGGAATAGGCAGTTATAAACGGATGTGTTTTAGGTTGTGATTTGAAATGGAATTAATCAATGTTTCTAAGTAGGGGTGGTTATGAGTTCCAGATAAAACTGGAGGATGTCCTTTGAAACTGAACTTGGGATTAAAAAGATCCTTTTCTGAGGGTACCCTAGTAGCTCACCTGGTTGAGCGTGCGCATTGTGTACTTAGGCTCAGTTGCAACGCCATCACTAACAGGGACGTTGTAGGGCGTCCTCTGGTGTAAAAGACTATGCAACGCCATCACTAAAAGGGATGTTGTAGAGCGTCCTCTGGTGGAAAGACTATGCAACTCCATCACTAACAGGGACGTTGTAGAGCGTCCTCTGGTTGATAGACTATGCAACGCCATCACTGACAGGGATGTTGTAGAGCGTCTTCTGGTGGACAGACTATGCAACGCCATCACTAACAGGGACGTTGTAGAGCGTCCTCTGGTGGAAAGACTATGCAACTCCATCACTGACAGGGATGTTGTAGAGCGTCTTCTGGTGGACAGACTATGCAACGCCATCACTGACAGGGATGTTGTAGAGCGTCTTCTGGTGGACAGACTATGCAACGCCATCACTAACAGGGACGTTGTAGAGCGTCCTCTGGTGGACAGACTATGCAACGCCATCACTGACAGGGACGTTGTAGAGCGTCTTCTGGTGGACAGACTATGCAACGCCATCACTAACAGGGACGTTGTAGAGCGTCCTCTGGTGGACAGACTATGCTACACCATCACTAACAGGGACGTTGTAGAGCATCCTCTGGTGGACAGACTATACAACACCAACACTCATAACATGGTTGACAGTCCGTTTTTATTTCATTTTTTAAGTACTCATTCATCACAATCATTTATTTGTCATAAGTTATTCTGATGAATGGATATTAAAAAACAAGAAGTTTTAATTTAATTTATTTACTTTTTAATCTGCCATTATAAATACCGATACCGATATATCTCTAGAGATACAGTATATACAGTAGATTGATCAATAAAGTCTGATTAGTTTTCCGTGACTTGCGGGAATAACGTGATGGTTTAGTTCAGGGAAAGGTCGTGGGTGGGCTTACTTTTCCGTGACTCGTGGGAATATTGTGACGGTTAAAGAAGAAAGTGACAATATCGAGACGGTTAAAGACACACGCAGGACACGGACCTCGTTGTGCCGTTGTGGCCTGGCCTGTCGGCTCAACACTGGTTAAATATCAGATTTTTATTACAGAAACCAATTATACCAATTACATTATTAATCTAATGTCATGAGCATTGTTCCACTTTGCTTATGACATTGTTTAACCAAAACCATCTTAAAGACCATGTAAAGAAGCGTATATCAGGAGTAGTTCTTGGTGCCTATTAGCATAAAAATCCAGACGCGCCCTAGTGGCAACAAATGGAATTTGCAGCCAGGCTCAGTTTAACAACAAATTGTTGTCAGGCCAATCACATCGGGCATGGAGTTTGTGGGCGGGCTTCCCATAAGGAAGGCCGAGTTGCGACGGTTCCCTGCTACTTGAAATCAAAGAAGATGGCTGTTGCTATTGGCGAACAGCGGCCATTAGAATCAGTTCTGGCCGTGATTCTGGAAGACTTGGAGTTGCAGAGGGAATTTGAAAGACAACCGTTTATGCCCTCGGATTGAGCCCTACCAATGGTGATTACCTAGACCCAACAGCTGGATTAGTCCCAAATCCCAAAGAATCCCTGAGCCTGAGTGCTTCTCTGCTTTCCTTTCCCAAAGTCAGACAATGTTGTTACTTCGTTTCAAGACTACACTCACATTATTTTGCATAATGGTTGGAAATACTGCCAAAGAGGAGAAAAGATGTTTTATTGTGTTGCAACTAGAAGCAGGCCAATTTGAACCATTATAACCCAATGAGGTGTAAATGCTCTCTCTCTCAATATTTTACATATTTTGTTCTGTTGCCTTCATTTCTTCTGGTCCATTATTTTTTCTGTTTTCTTTGTTGTATAAGTATCATTTGGATGAGTTAAGTTTGATTTTATGTCATTTCAACCATAACAAATACAACAACAGGATGGAACTATAATGTATCTAAGGGTATAAATATCAATAAGACATCAAGATAAAACAAAAGTTGATCAAAGTTGTATTGTTGTGTAAAAAACTGACTGAGAAAAACTATTTGAGGTAATAAAGTGCTACATTTATATATAGTACACGCAACAAGTCCTCCAACCCATATGAATACATATGGGTCACTTTTTTTTGTATTATACACACGTGGTTAATGTTTGGTTTTTTCGTAGTTTTGTTTAGGCCCTCAGCAAGGTTTAGGAAAAAGATTGGGGTTATGGTTAAAATCATTAAATTTGTAACATTACTTCACCTCAACACATTCTCACTCCCATCTTGTAAAATATGGACGCTTGGTCAGGTGCCTTTGTCGTTGTTATTGACGCTAAAAGTTTCCTTTAGCGTCATATCACGTGCTTGGTCATCCCCTTTAGCATCATATAACATGTGCTTGGTCATCCCCTTTAGCATCATATAACATGTGCTTGGTCATCCCCTTTAGCATCATATAACATGTGCTTGGTCATCGCCTTTAGCATCATACAACACGCTTGGTCGTTTCCTTTAGCATCATATAACACGCGCTTGGTCGTCTCCTTTTGCGTATAACACACTTGGTCGTCTTCTTTAACACCCAACTTGATAGAAAATAACACATTTTTATACTGTATATTGATCCAAATTCCAATTTAAACTCTGTTTTTGTCCGAATCAATACACACAGGCCTGAAATACACACACACATGCTCAGGACCTATGCATGCACAAATGGAGTGATGTCAGAGTGAGTGAGTGGTCTGCCAGCTGGACCAGCACCCTGAGCGGTTGGGGGGGGGGGGGGGGGGGGGGGGGGTACGGAGGTGAACTGGCATCTCTCCAGCTACCAATCCACACTCTGTACTTTGGTTCATATGGGGACTTGAACCAGCGACCATCTGGTATATATTGAAGCTGAACTTTCATGTGGCTCTTTGTAGTTTTGCTTATTTAAAGCTAACGTACATGCACGTACTACTTGTTGTCTAGAGTTTGCACCTTCAAGGTTGAAAGCACTTAACTGGAAGTCGCATTAGATGAAAGTGTCAGCTAAATGACATGTAATGTATATCAATACGTAATGTACTTCAATGGTAAAAAAAAAAAAAAGTACACAGATGTATTTTATAAATTTGAACCATTAGTTGAATCCAAGACAATATCATCAGCAATTGTCATTCCAGCTCTCCTACCCCCCCCCCCTCTGTATTTGTTAGATGTTACAAATGAATGATGTCGCCAATCCCATATATTTAACCACTATTGCCATCTCATTAATTACAAATCATCTGATCCTATTATCCTTCTCATCCCAAAAACAGTTTGAGGCAAACGCAGTTCCTTAAGAAAATAATGAGATACTATCTGACACATACATACACATTAAATAGAACAAACATTGTTTGTCACAATATTTAATGATTTTGCTTCTCGCATTTGCAAAAATCATTAGCGGTGTTATTGGCCTGCTGTGCTGAGGTGTTAGCAGGAGGCGGCTAATATCAGCAGTGAGTATACAAAACCATGCTCTCTATCAGTCTTTGAACAGTGTGTTGTCTCTTCTTACGCCACCAGCTGAGATGCACAACCGCTGACAGCATCAATTCCCAGGCTGATGGAGCCTCACAGTGTGCCAATGTGTGTGTGTGTGTGTGTGTGTGTAAGCCTTTGTTTATCATTAAGCCTTGGTAGACAACTCAATGTGCTTGCTCCAGTTGACATCTTTGATGATGGGCCCTGAGGTCATCATGTGATGTTGTTTTAGTATTTATATGCATTAGTAGTGGGACCCCACCCCCCTCTCAGTGTCTTTTTTTTCTATTTTGCAATAAGTACCAAAGAGTCGAATTTAAACCGGATCTGCTCCTCAGATTTCTGCATGGTGAATCCAGACAACTAGCTAGACTATCTATCCAATCTGAGGACTATGGTTACCTGGTCCTCAGATCTCAGCACGACTAAAACTACTTCTGAACGTACACATGGTCCACCAAAACAAGTTCCCGTAAGGCTCTGTGGACTAGCCAGACCCTCCTCTACAGCGGCAGCTCTGTGCTTGGCCATCTAGTGGTATTTTTCAGACTGGACGTGCTGAGATGATCGCTAAGTTTACAACGACCAAACCCACAGATCACTTTGGTCTCGTCAACGGAACATTTGGCAACTTTTACAAACTAAACCCTCCATCCAGAATCTTATCGGCGTCCATTTCAGCGTCTCGCGCTCGCCATCCACTTAAAACAAACAGTCAATAATCTTTGGCCGGCTCAGAGCCCAAACAGCCAGTTGTTTCCGGTCTAGCTAGACCCGGTGGGTGTTGTAGTTTGTCGAACGTTACTCGTTGTTGCAACAGCATGCTCAATTCCCCATTCATTTGCACACGGTCACTAGGATTATCAGTAAGCAGATAGAAAAGTTTGACAGAAGGCAAACACAACAGCTACCACCCCTTAGATGAACACTTTGGGCTGCTTCTGTCAGGGTGGAGGTATCAAACCCCCCTAGGGTCAGGTGCAATACTGTAGATGCAAACATTCCTTTTTACTGTGTGTGTGTAATAAAATCACTTCATTTGCACTGCAGCAATTAATTTGCACCCTCCGTAGTTACAAGCACGATAGTCCCTGTCTTCTTTTTATACGTAGTATATTTATTGTTCATTTAACCTGTTTTAATTTGTTTTTACTACCTTTTACTCTTCATAAGTGATATTTTTATCCTCTTTTAATATTGAATGAGTCTGTTTTTATGTGCTGTGTGCCAGATTTCCCAAGTGGGACAATAAAGACTAAAAGGAACTGCTTTTACAAGCTGATCTAAAGTTTTCTATAGTTGTAGAACAAACGTAGCGTAGCAATCCTATTCCTGAAATGAGGCAGAGTAGAAGAATGCAGCAGCATGTACATTTCCTTCATGGTTCTTGTCTTGTCCTCGTCCATGAAGACAAACTCACTTTGTTAAAGGAGCGTTATGATCAACTTTACTTTGACTTAACTTTCATCAGTCTCGTCTTCTCTCTCCCCGCGGAACTTAATCTACCATTTATTTGATCACAGCAGAAACATTAATAAATTCCAAGGAAAGGTTTATTTTACAAAACCCCGTGCCCTGCTGCTTGCTTGTTTTCAGTAACTCAATCTTTGCATTTACATTCTTTGGACTATTTGGATATGAAAAGCCGTTTGGCCTCATGTCCACCTTTGCAGATTTGGCTGTTACACCCATGAGAGGTCAAAGAGGTCCATCCTTTTCCTACACTGACGTCATTTATGTTGGGTTACGTGTTTAATTCATTAGCCAAGCTGTTGTATTTTTCTTTAATCTTTGCCAAATATTCCATTTTAGTATGTTCGGCTCAGTTCAGTTGTCTGCCGCGCACATTTTCCCATACAATTTACCATCTCCTCATAGCATTGCTTACAGTTGACAAAGCTCTAAAAACCCACTGTACACCACCTGCCCAGCAACGCAAAACAGAAAAACACAGTAAGCATCTAGCTGATGAACATAGAGGAGCATTTAGCATCTGGAAATTTCCCTCAGGAGTTGTTGAAGACCAAAGAAAGAACTAAAGGACAGTAAATAGTGCACACCTGAGCTTTTAGGGCCGTATTAAGAGTAATATCAAGACTAATGCATAGGTGTATCATTTCTTAGTCCCACAAGGGGAAATTACAATTTACAATCTGTTGTTGTTACACATTACGCACAGGCCGGAATTACACACATGCTAAGTACATGCACTAAATGGAGAGATGTCAGAGTGGGGGGGGCACCCTAAGCATTGGGGGTTCAAGGCATTGCTCATTGTGCAGTGCCCAGGAGGTGAACTGGCACTTCTCCAGCTACCAGTCCACCACCATACTTTGGTCCGAATGGAGACTTGAACCCGCAACCCTCCGGTTCCCAACCCAACTCCATATAGACTGAGCTACTGCCCCCCCCAAACTAAATCCAGGAGCGTTTCGTGACATAGTCCGGTTGGTTTGAACTCTGCGGGCGGCCCAAACAACCCAACTCTGGTCCCCCCCGTAAAACTGGGCTTAAGTTTGCTTCCAAGCGCACTAGTTGGGTTCACTTGAGAATGTGATCCTACACAAACATAGGACTGGAAATGTCATCATGGTCCTCCTTCTCCTTTCATACATACGTCTCAGTCAAAAAATGAAATGTGCAAAAACTGAAAAAGTCTTGTCAGCTGCTCATATTTTGCAATGGTCCAGTTATTCTGTCAAATGGGGAATGTGTTAACAATGCAATTGCAACAATTGTCCAACTTCACCCCCAAGACACACGGACTCTACCACACTACAGGTGTGAAAGTGCCATAAGACTGAAACAAATGCTATTACTGCTTTTGATCTGCTGGATGTTTAGGCAACTGCTTTCTAACAACTTAACTTAATCAACTTAAAAGGTGATCATCCACGAATGTTATGTTTACAGTTTCTTCCTACTGCCCCCTTAATGGATACATGAAAACTATTGCAGGGTTAATTACGTTATCCTGTTACCACCCATCCGCCAAAGTGTTTTGGCCACCAGCCACTGTGGCTAGTGGATTTTTTAAATCCACTAGCCACAGTGGTTTATTACCAGCATATTAATTTGTTTTGCGTCCGTAAAGGTGAAATACAGGAAATGCATGAACATGAGCATCTTTCTTAAACTTGTGAATAAAACACATGTAAGTGTTAAGTTCTTTAAGGAAATCAATAGGATTGAAGACGCTTTATTGACCCATTTTGGAGCTCAAATCCAAGGCAACGGCGTACTTGGTTGAGATATGAAAGAACAACAGTGGCAAAAAACAACTAATGCATCACTCGACAATCATTGGTTAACCGCAAACATGGAAGATTTATTGAAAAATTCAACCGACGATGGCAAAATGTACCCGCATTCGGCTCGTGGTCGGGTTTACATTTCTGGCTATGCCAGCCGCTGTTCTACCCGTGGGGGGGTTACCACTATGTAGAACATAGATAGAATAAAAAATGCCTTTATTGTCATTATACACACCTGTGCAACCAGATTGAAGCAAAACCTTTACAGTGTCAACACGAAATTTAAAATATAAAATGTAAGTAGTGCAGGAGTCCTGAGAGCAACTACATAAATATTTAAAGCAGTAGAAAGATAAAGGGTTGGTATACGCATTATGCAGAAATATAGTTTGGTGTCTTAAAAGTCCTGAGTATTGAATATTGCACAGCAATGAGATTAAGTGATTGCACAGAATTCCTGTGTCCTTTTAGGTATTATATAAAATTATTGCACAGTGCTGTTACATAATACCTAAATAATATATAACTACAAAGCAAAGTGTTAAATGTGGTTGAATTTCCCAAAACACCGTGACGTGGTATGATGAGACCCAGGGAAGGCTCAGACAACGTCAGGTCATTCATAAGTCATAGGTCAGGGGACGAGACTATAATAAGCCAACCTGTCCATGTGGAGTTGTGTTTGTCTCTGTACAGATTCAGGGACCTAGGCAGCTGTAGGATAAGGGAGTGTTTCTCTCAGGACCGTGTCCTTTTGGAGGTTGGTGGCCTAGCCACACTTTAGCATGCGTTCCAGAGAGAAAAATAGGCTGAGCTAGGGTTTAGCATCTGTGTTTAGGCGCCCACGATATCTTTGTTTCCCAAAAGGTCTCCAGCATGAGTTTAAATGCACCTTTAGAGAGTTGGGACGAAACTCCACAACAACTCCTTCTCTCCTCAACTGAGTGTTCAATTGGTGGTCCTGTCTCCTGAATCTTCTACACGCGTGTCAAATGAGTTGTGAGGCTCCTGAGTTTTTCCTTAACATTAAACAAACTGAAATGTTGGCCTGTTGGCAGCTCAAGACAAAACGTCCGGACATCACTTTGCTAATTATAATTCAACCTGATGGGGGACGTGAATCCACCCAACACTTGTCAAGACATTCCACTCTGAATCAAAGATGTCAACCTGGCGTTGGCGCCTGATCCAGAAGTGGTCAAGGTAACTCAGTCCTGACCAAACCCTGCCATCAGTTCAGCATGAGCAGCTAGCGTGAGCAGCCAGCGTGGCTAACGTATGGTTCCTCCAAAGGGTTTTAAAGGATTAATGGAGGGAATCAATGAATTAGTAAAAGAAACAAAAGGAGCGCGTCATCTTCTTGATAGCGTCCGGCTCAGGCGTGGGGTCGCGGCCCTCTCCCTGAAAGCTCTTTGACTCTGAACAGAGCTGAGTGTTAGGGTCGGGTAAACTCTTAGGGGAGAAAAGACTCCGTGCCCCCGCTTTAGGGTTCAATCACCAGGATACAAAATGTGGCCAGTGTCCTCTCACGGAGCTAACGAGAGCGGGGCCACGACCCCTGACCCTAATGTGCTGAAGTTCACCATGCTCATGTGAAATTAAGAGCTATTAACAGGGAGGTCGCTGCTAATGAGGACCTCTGTCTGGGGGTCCGAGGCAAGCTGGGCCTGTGGAATGTGGACTCCTCGTGTTCTAAGGGAGACGTTAGCACCTAGCGCTCTCTTGCACGCGGTACGGGGTGACATCACATTACACAATCCACAGCTTTTTAGGAATTTAGCTCAAAATCCAAGCAACATGCTCCCCACAAAATGAACCCTTTCACTAAAATGACTTTTATGGAAATATATATAAACTTGACTTTAGCTCATTCTCTAGCCAAAATGTTAGTTCTTTTGTCTTTTAGGCTCAGGATATTTATTATTGGTTAACAGGAACATGTCCATGAAATGTGCTCTTTGCATCCATTATTCCAAGGTGATAAACCATTTTGATTTTTAATAACTCCATGGCTTTTTTTCCTGTATGCAAAGCACACTTTTGCACTATGCTGTATAATAAGGATCAGAGTCTCTATTAACCGGTAGCAAGCTTTAAGTTTGGAAGTTGTTTTCTTAATCAGGAGGGGAGCTTGATCAAGTAGGTGATCCCAATGTCTGCATCATGTTGGTTTCAGAGTGCATCCTATCCATAAATGTGTCTGGGTTAGTACGTGTGTGCAGTATTTAATCCTACGAGTGCATTTGTGTAAGGGAGTTCACGCGTGGCTAAACACAGCCACACGTTCTGCTCCAGAGCGCGCGTGCTCATGATTTAATTTGCTCCATCTGAATGTGGCTACTGTCTCTGCTCATATGAGCTAATTGGATTCCAAGCACCTCATTGGGATTATTTGATTACAGCTCATTATGCTGTGAACTCACACCAACCTGTGCCGCTGACATTCAGACACTAGGATGCGCTGCAGCTCACATGGGGCTCTATTTCTTCCTGTGAATGTTGATGGTAAGGACATGATGATGTCATCTGTCCTTAAGGCTGGGGACTTCTGCTGTGATGTGTGAGCTCACACAGCAAGGAGGGAGGTTATGGAAGAAGTGTTCAGATCACAAATACCATACTGTATGAAAATGCTATTTTACAAGTAAAAGTCCTGCATTGAAAATAGGTAAAAGTTTGTAAGTATCATCAGGAAAATGTACTTAAAGTATTATGAGTAAAAGTAGTCAATGCAGAACCCCCCCCTCCCTTTTTACAAACTGGAAATGATCTAAACTGTTCCATGTTCCATGGTCTAATCATGTTAGTACATATCCATGTACATATCTCAATACATATCCATGTCCTGCACTTATGGTTAGACCCAAACTGCATTTTGTTTCCTTGTACCTGTACAGGTCTGTGTAATGACAATAAAGTTGAATCTAATCTAATCTCAGCTGTATTGTAGGCCATTACATTGTTGGGTGGTTTAATTTATAATAAAACATTGTGTTTCATAAACTACATGTCGGTCGAGTGCAACAATCTTAATTCGTAAAGTAGTAACGGAAGCTGTCAAATAAATGTAGTGGTGTAAAAAGTACAATGAAGTAAGAAAGCCGCAGAAGAAGAAGACACAGGTAAAGTTCAAGTACCACAAATGTGTACTTAAGTACAGTCCTTCAGTAAATATACTTGGTTACTTCCCACTAATTGGGTTAGTTATGGATACAAAAGTGAGAAATATACTCTGATTGTGTGTTATAATGTAGATTAAAAATCCAATTTTAAACTGTAGAGATAGATAGATAGATAGATAGTTAGATAGATAGATAGATATTGATCCCAGTAAAATGGGAAAATACAGCGTTGCAGCAGCAAAATCCGTCACACAGCACAGATTATAAATATAAATGAAATACTAGGATACAATATACATACATACATTATACATGAAATAATAATAGGATGAAATACCAGAACAAATATTTGAATATATACAAGTTGGGAATCAACAATGTGAAACTGCTTAAACAGTATGATACAGTGGAAATAGACCATTTGTGCAGGTTGCACTCAGTGCAGTATTGTGGTGTCTCACAGTCGTATCTAGCCAACATTTCATGAAGCTGTGATGCAAAAGTTCTGGGATTTTCCCCTGAGATTGACAAGGAAATATACATCTCGTTGATGTAGCAGCAACAGTCAAATATTTGAGCACATACAGACAAGCGCTTAGGAACTGGAACCAGAAATACCGGTTACCGCTAAGCTGTGTGTTTGATATATACACAAAAGTCGGCCTGACTGTAATTGTATGCAAAGTCGTGTACTGCGTTTCTTTTTTGCAATCATGTCCTTTATGTTTGCACTGGTGGTGGGGTGTGATGTCACAGCCTTTTTTTTTTCTAAGAAGAAATGCACCAGCCTGGCCGGGTGGTAAGAAGAAAAAAAACTTGAACTTGTTGACATGAACAACACTGTTTCTTCTGAGAAAGAGCACCTGAATATGAAAACCTAGGACACTGAACTCTTGACAAGTTCGGCTTAGTAGTTATATGTAAACAACTGCAATGAGCCAAAAACGATGACACCACACAATACCCCGCCTTCAGGCTACACAAACACACATGACAATTCCTGCAGAAGGTCAGGCAGGTAAATTCTGGCAGGAGTTTGAGAAGGTCGGCCACAGCAAGACAAAAAAACAAAACTCCCGTTCAATGCTTTGATAAAGAAAATAAATACGAAAAAAAAAAGAATCAAGAAAACTGTGACAGATATGAACAAAAAAAAGGGCCAACACGATCAGTGCCCACTCTACAGGATAAAAAAGAACATTTTGATATTATATATACAGTGGGGTTCGAAAGTTTGGGAACAACAGGTCAAAATTTGTTTTAATGTGTATAAAGAAGTAAAGAAAAGATGGAAAAATCTCCAAAAGGCATCAAATGACAGATTAGACATTTGTATTATATGTCACAAAAAGTTAGATTTTATTTCAATAATTTAAACTTTCAAAATAACTGAAAACAAAAAATTGCATCTGCAAAGGTTTGAGCACCCTGCAGAGTTAAAACTTCCTGTTCTTTGCAATATCTGGGCTGTCTGTCACGGACTTTCTCTTTTAAGGTTTATCCATAGATTTTCAATTATGTTGAGGTCAGGAGATTGTGAAGGCCATGGCAAAACCTTCAGTT
>NC_048422.1:1160378-1166439 GCF_013103735.1 Etheostoma cragini
GGTGAAAACTCCTGCTAACTGGCAAGAAAGATCACGTTTGTGTCTGCAGTGCACTTCGGCATTGGCTTCCCCTTTAGGCCTGGAAGCTTTGTCCATTCTTTTTAAAGTATATGGTACAAACACAACGAATCAGTAGAACATGTCATCATCAGGTTGGGTAGAACAAAATTGACACTTTTCAGCAACGCCAAAGTTGAACAGATTGCCCTTTTTTTGCACCATGCACTAGGACCACCACTCTACCAATTCTTTGCAGTAAACAATCTTTGGTTGTGGCCTGGGAAAAACTCCCCGCTGCCAATTAAAATAATTCACACTTCACGTTTCCTCCCAAACATATTTGTCAAAACCATTTACAATATATTTGTTGTCCCCTGCCCTTCTTTGACCCTCCAGATCCAGGTATTTCACATAAAAACACAGACTTCCGTTCAACTTGAAGCAGTCGGCTCAAGCAGTGATCATTACGCAGTCCGTCTCCACGCCCCGGGCCACTCCCACCCCTGTATCATCAGTGTATCTGCTGCTGTTTGCATCTGACAGTTGGCACATAATGGATGGCCGGGGCGGCCGAGTAAACAGTTGGGGGCGTGAGCTGTGTGAGGGGGAGGTCAGACATGCTGATTTATAGCCTGTGTGATGAATCACCTCCTCTTTCAGGAAGGAGGTCACCATCAGATCCTCCCATCTTTAGAATCAGTGGTGGCCTCCATGACCTGCAGCCTGGGCTGGCCGTCGCTGGAAGAAGTATAAAGATCCTTTACTTAGGTAAAAGTACTAATACCACCCTGTTACAAGTTTGATCCTGGACAATATTATCTGTTTTGTGCAATAACACTGTTAAAAATGTCTGTAATACTCTGCTGCTACTATTTATTCATTATTGCTGTTCACCATTACAACTCCTTAATTATGTAAATACTGTATCATAAAAATTCTTTTAACTATGTAAATACTGTGCATATTCACACTCCTTATATTTCTTTATTATACTTCTACTCTGATATTGATGTACTTTGTGCAACTGTTACACAGAATGTCCCTTTGGGGATCAATAAAGTATTTCTGATTCTAATTCTGAAGTTAAAGTCCTGCATTGAAAATGTTACTCCAGTAAACATGTGTAAGTATAATCAGGCTAAGTATAAAGTACAGTACTTGAAGTATTAAAAAGTACTCAATGCAGAAATCCTCGAATTTTAGAAACTGGAAAATGGTTAAATCATGTCAGCTGGACCTGTAGGCCTGTGTGTTGTTGGGTAGTTTTTATATTTATAGTACAACATTGTATTTTATAAATTACATGTGTTTTGTGTGCAAAAATGTTAATATGTTAAGTAACTAGTAACTAAAGCTGTCAGATGAATGTAGGAGAGTAAAAAGTAGAATATTTCTCTCTGAAATGTAGCGGAGTAGAAGTAGAAAGTGGCATGAAAAGAAAAGACTTAAAAAAAGTTCAAGTATCTACAATTTGTACTTTAGTACAGTACTTGAGTTACTTAGATCCATTCCACCACTGCTCCTCCTACTCCCTGTCACTCGTCTCCTCCTCATCCTTTTCTTCCCTCCTTCTTCACCTTCTCTTTCTCGATTACTTTCCTTTAGCCATTTGTCTCTTGCTCTTCATTCTTGTGTCCCTCGTCCCCTCACTCATCTTTGTCCTCCTGCTTTTATCGCTCCTCGAGTTTCACAAAACCTCTTTCTTTCTCGTCTCCTGCTACTTCTCCCCTTACACATTTAATCTTCTCCTCATCCTTTTCCCTCCCCCTCACCCTCTTCTTACTCTCTCACCTCTTGCTGCTCCTTTCATTCCTCACCCTCTCTCACCAGTCCCAACTGCTCTCTTTCATCACCCTCTCCTCTTCTTCCCGCTCTTCCTCCCACCTAATAGGACAACATGCATTAAGACTCACTTCATCATCATTTAAGTGTCCGCTGCAAACACCTACGTAAAAAGATAGGGTGAGAACATGCAACGCTCGGGGGACTCTTACCTGGCCTGTCAAATTACCAGCGGGGGGGGGGGCAAATAGACAAATAGGAAAAGAAATAAGCCCAGATGCCGTTTATCTGATCTATTCATTGTGTTTTTTCACATTTGTTGCATATGTCTAATACTGGAGCAAAGAAAAAAATACTGGAGCAGTTTTCTTTAAGAGAACACCGTTTTAGGAAAGCAAATCTGCATTCATGCTCAAGACAACGGCTTTGAGTAGGGCAAGGAATACTGTAGCGTAGTCATAATATGTCTACAGTATATGTTTAAAAAAAGTCAAAAAGTCATATAGTATGGTGAAAAAAGTGATAAAGTCATAGTATAAAATAAAGAAAACAAATCGTTATATGTCGAAAAAAAGTATAGTATAGTAATTCAAAAAAAGTGATAAAAAGGCCATAGTGTAGTATGTGGGGTTGGGTAGGGTACCGGAGGGTCGTGGGTTCAAGTCCCCGTAAGGACCAAAGTGGTAGAGCTCTTGAGCAAGGCATTGTAACCCCCCCCCCCCAACCACTCAGGGTGCTGGTCCAACACTGGCAGAGCCCACTCACTCTGACGTGTGTGTGTGTGTGTGTGTGTGCGCCCGTGTGTAGTGATCAGTGTAAATTGTAATTCCCTCACTCGTCATCAATAAACCGTACAAGTAAATAAAATTATTACTTTATGTAAAAAATAAAAAAAAGGTAAAAAAGTCACAGTATATTATATCGAAAGAAATTATAAAAAAATTCATAGACTAGTGTGTGAAAAATTCTGGAAGATCATGCAAATTCCACACTAAAAGGCCCAGGCTGGACTGGGGGTTGAATCATGGGTTAGAGTCTGAGTTGCTGGTGCTAGCTAACCTCAGAGCTACCAAGCAGAGTGTGTTGAAGAAATTATTTAATCATAATAATACAACAGCCTACATTAATCATATTGCATTGGACTGAGACTGCTGCGAGCAGTTCAAAGCAAGAAAAAAAAGTAATTTAATAAATAAGAACAAGGGAAATGGGACTGTTTTAGCACCCTAAAAGCGTTGCTTCTACGCATATTTCTTCAGGCCTTTCAGGCTCTGAGAATGAATGGTTAGCCTTGTAATAGCCATTTTATATGTAAATGGGGAAACAATTTATTTCACCCCTGTCTCTATTTGTATCAAATACTCTTTGAAGGAAGACAAAATTGCTGCTCGGATTCTGTTTTGTGGCCCTGTTCTTTTTAAGTGAGGCAAAGGCTACAATTTGTTCAAAAAGATATAGTAAGGAGAATATTTACTGTAAATGTTAACACAGATTGAATAAAGAACAGTTTTCAACCCTCAGTCTGCCAGCAGGTCGGTCCTCAGTCATGTTTTATGTCCCGCATCGATCCTCGGAGCGGAAAATGTGGCATCATGGCGGACAAGAACGTGTTCTGGTGCCAGGGCTATGGAGAATTCTGGATTAACAGAACTACGTTTCCAGGATAAAGCCTGACTTCCTGCGGGTCTGCTCTCTGTGGGTTGAATCCCTTTGCTACGGGAATAGCCTTCGAGCTAGCAAGCCACATGTTAAAAATGTCACGTTTAAGGGAATTTGAATTGGGCAATAAGGCAAGCCTGCTTGGTTCATTTGAGGAATGATTGTATAAAAAATGAACTTTCTTACTGGGACGATTTTGGGAACGATTGGAGGGATTACTGTGGATGAAGTACACAGCATGGTGTTTCATCATGTATTTAGCTAATTTAAATAGCTCAGCTTAATCTATTGAGTGAACTTCATATAATATTGGATGTGACGTTTTCTTTTGCGGGTTGCAAATGTTCCACCAAAACAAAATCCTTCATGAGACTATTTTGCAGAGGCGTTGTCCATTGGCCGGAATTTAGCGCCACCCAAGAGGATTGTGATTGGTTTAAAGAAACACAAACAACCCAAAGGGCTTTTTTCCTTTATCGCAAAAATGTATGCTTGGAGAACTCTGGTGGCTCTCAGTGGTAGAGTGGTCGCTGGCCAATTGGAAGGTTGGTTGTTCGATCTCTGGCCCTGCAGTCCCAATGTCGAAGTGAGAACCCAGAGTTGCCCCGATGCTATCTGATGAGCAGGTGGAACCTTATACAGCTGCTTTGGTCACAGTGTGTGAACCACGGTTCTAGAGACGCAGTCCTGAAACTGCCGCTTTCTTTACTGCAGACACATAGAAACGTTTTGTACCGTGACAAAGTGGTCTAATGGTTCTGCATAGCAGCTAGCTTCATTCATACTGTGTGATATAGACGTTGCTGTTCAAGTGAACACTCACTGTCTTTACTTTTGTGGAGACTAATCAGTATCCAGATCAAGAATAACGGAGAAAAGCACTTTGTAAACCTCCATGTGTGTTCAGTCCCAGCCAGCTAACAGATTGAAAGTAGCATTCTGCGATCGATGTCCCTCATCAGTATGGAGCAGGGGATCTCTGCCTCTCTGTCCCAGTCTCCACTTTGCTCATCATCTCACATTCAAACACACATGGACACAGGGATGTGAAGCATGCACTCAGGAGGTACATGTTTGTGTTCATGCTGGAGATTTGTCCCACACATCTGATTGCGTTGGTATGTTATGTTGTGATACAAAGAGATGGGCAGAAATCACCCACTGTGGTTTGAGTGTGTGTGTCACAGGACCCTGTCATCCGATTACAGGTCACACTAATCTAATCATCCAGCTGTGAGCTCACCGTGAGGCCGTGTATGAAAGGGACTGCAGTGCTGCCGAGCACAGACCTCCGTCTGTCACCGCGTTACCTTTTGCTCAATGACAAACTCTGTCTGGGCCGACTCTGATAGCCTGCAGCTGTTTCCCAGACCGATTACTGTGGGAGGGAGCGGGCCTTTGCTTCAATTTCAGACACCTCACCCGCTAAGTATGTTAGTGTAAACAAGGGGTCACGCCAAGTCTATCTGAAACCTGGGGGATGTCCAGGTGTGATTGAGGACAGAGGCGTCTCACAGATAAAGCGGTTATCAGTGTGACTTACAGGACTGGACAGGACAAGCCACCGAGCTCCCCTCCCTGAAATCATATTGACAGGAAACGCGGCTCCCTCAGATGAACTCTGAGGCGTTTGGTCTGGTTTATCATTCTCGAGCCCGCTTCTGAGGGGTTGGCAGCTAATACAGATTTTCTCAGGCTCAATCAGCTGAGCCGCTTGAGGTAAACGAGATCAATACTTTTCATTTTTAACACACAGGCGGTATCGACCGCGCGACAAGGCCTCTTCAGGGGGTACGGGGAGGCTTTCTGCACCCCTTGATAAGAGGCGTATTATTTTAATCATCATCATCTTTCATCCGCTCCTCTCTTATCTGTCGCCCTTACACAGGGAAATGGTTGAGGAGAGTGTGGCAAGGAGTGCTGCCGAGTCACAGATGCTGAAGCAGATTGTCTGACTCATCGCCGAACTTGGGACTTCTTATTTTGTACGCTCTTTGTAGAATTACAGCCGCAGCTAATAAGATGACATGCTAATGCCAGGTTGTGAAAACGTGCTGGCAGTCATTTATTAACACAAAGGCAGCACACAAGACACTCATTTTAACCATAGAAAAAGAAGAAGAAAAAAGATGGCCGACAAGTCTCCACTTCCTCCAACTGCATTAAAGAGAAGCCTAAATATGCCAGATACGGACGCCGCCATCTTGTAATTTTGGAGCCTTCCCAATAGGGGTCAGGCGGAGGAGCCGTGGTATCAAAGAACCGCCCATTCACCCAGCTGACCAATCGCGTGACAATCACAGCTGTGAATCATGCCGTTGGTCCATCCCATCAAGGAAGCGTGGGAGAGACGGGGGAAACCATGGACGTTTCTCAATATGTGTTCTTCTATGGACTTGTGTTCTTGTGTTCTTGTGAAACGTCATGTTTGGTGGCCAAAGTACTGACCCAATACACAAGTTAGCATTTCGCCAAGAACACTTAAAGTCCCCGGATGTGATCTCGATGCGCCCATTTTACCGAGGATACATCGGATGGTAAATTGTGTGAACTTGGCCGGGCCGGTATCCCAGCATTCAATTCGGGTGTAAAGCGCGTATGGTTTCCGGTACACAGATTG
>NC_048422.1:1166539-1180580 GCF_013103735.1 Etheostoma cragini
TCCACAATTGTAAGATATTTAAAACTATTTTTACCGCTGTTGTTATAGGATATATCCCCTCCTCCTCTATCCTCCTCTACCCTCCTCCTCTATCCTCCTCCTGGCTCTCCTCCCTCGCAGGCTCCTCATCTGCTTCTCGGTAAAGTATACCGACGGCAGTGGCTAACGTTACCCAGTCCATCTATAATTTTGATACCTATTTTAACATTTCTTTTCTGATTTCAATTAAAAGTGAATCCCGAAATATGTTACAAGGTTTTCTTCTCGCCGTTGTGTTGGTATTTATACAGTTATTGGCCCGTGATACTTAATAGCACTTTAGATGAAAACGTAACAAAACAACGAGGCGGTGTGAAAGGTGATCGTCCATGCTTTATTATGAATACACACATCGAAACTAACTATAATGTGGCAGCCCCTCTATGCTGGGGGTGTTGCGCAATAACAGGAAGAACGCTTCGTCTCAAAACTGTCAACAGTGTTTTGTGTGCTTCTGAACTCGCGAGTACAGTCTTCCAGGTCCAGCCAGCAAGTACGGTCTCCCCAAGAACACAAGTCCGTTCTTTGCTTACTTGGTATTGAGAAACGCCCCATGTGTTTTTGGAGGGATGAGGTGTTCTTTCCTGTGAAGCGTCACATGGATGTCAGCTGTCTGGGCGGAGTTAGCAACAGCCTTCAGCTGTAGCACACGCCAATGTTGCAGTCAAGACCACCTAATGTTGTTTTATTTTGCATGTCTGTCTTTATTTTTGGATATTAAATGTGTAACTTGATGTTGCCTCGCACGAAAATCTTTTCAATCGGCTTAAATAAAGGTTAAATAAAAAATAGAAACAAACTAGAAATTAATCAAGTTATTTGGTGCATTTCAAGCAGGAAATTTCACATCAATTCAATTTTATCAATAGTATCAAATCATAACAGTTATCTTGAGACACTGTAGGTGTGTAGTTCTGGAATTTATAAAGTCCCAACAATTTTAGTAATTTCCCCAAGAGAAAGCATGACGTATGCGCCGTGGCGACCCAGTCTCTGGGTAGGTGGAGTCTGACGATGTTGGTTGGGGGGGTTGATGCTCAATGGCAATAACAGTTACAATAAAGGTAGTACTAGTAGTTCATGTCATAGCAGGGCGCTAGTACATCCATCTCAGTAATGATCTTAACACATACCGTAAAATTAGACAATGCAGAGGCAATTTAGCCATAACCCTCATAACCTTTCAGACAAGATCGAGACCTCCAAAAAGTTGTCTTAAGACCAAGACCGATCTTAAGACTCCGACATTGATCCTCGCTCACAGCTCCTCAGAGATCCCTCCTCTATCCTAGCTCCTTGAGGCAAAAACAACAGCTTTGGGACGGGGTGGGGGGGCAGAACAACTTTGGGTCAAGTGAAAAGCCTACGCATCCACCCCTGAATGTTACATACTCATATGGAAGCAATAATACACAACTAGGTGTCCTGCTTCTGTATTTAAAGCCCCCCGCGAGAATCCACACTGCCACAATGCCGTTAAGCAAGGCACTGAACCCCCACTTTGACCTGCCAGTGGATGGGGGCAGGGTGAGCTTCAGTGTCACCATCAGCTGCGATAACAGAGAGATCTGTGAACACTCCACGGCCCCGGGACAATGTGACAGTCTTATTATTATGCGAAAAACATAAATGTTTATATTCATGACCACATCCATATCCATGCACACACACTGTGATGAAGCCCCAATGTTAAATGGGACTGACGCCGATCAGAACAGCCGAGTTCCATCACAGTGAGGCAAACAAACTGGATATTGTAATTTTATTCATTGACCAAATTGGCAGATGAAATACAAGTCATGTTCATAAAGTGGCAATAAGAGGCAGAGGCAATACAAAGCTAATGGCTCCGCTAGCGCAGCAGGGTTTATTGTTCGGCTGCAGTAATAGACTCCAAAAGACAAACTATCGTTCAGAACTGGCCTTAATGTTTGCAGAAATATCATAATTATTCTGAGTTGAAAGACGTGAACTTCAGTCGGGGTAGTTTGCATTTTTCCTAAATGTAAAGTTTTAGAAGTGGATGTACACCAAAAGCCAATAAAACTCATCCCAACCCATTACTTGTTAGATTTGTTTTTCTCTGGTGAGGACAGTATCACAAAGTCGCAGCTCAATTACATTTCGGGGACAATTCAGCGATGTTCAACCATATCTCTCTTTCTCTGAATGAGGAATAAGGGATATGGTGTGGAAAACGCCTGCAGATCTTTCCCAATGTTCTCTGCGTCTCAACTGCTCAGCCGGCCGTAGCTTCAACATCTTTGAAGTGAGTTCAATTAGTTTTAGCCATAAGAGCTGCAGATCACACACAATACATTCTGGTACATGTACAACTCCCTTTTTCAGCCAACATGTGGCAATCAAATTTGGTCAAATGAGCAATAAAATATGAAAACACGAACATTGGTCCAGACCTTGGTCGGGACTTTCAGGTGTGAAGAGGCCTTAAGATGGAGCCAGGGCCTGAAATTAACACCCGACCACACGCCAAAGGCGGGCAATTGGTGGGTAACACTGGCAACACTTTTGCAACTGTTCTTTTAAATTTCAAACAAGTCCTTCATTTCGTTGGATTTTAGCTACAATGTGGAGGCACATCACGAAAAGTAAAAAAAGTGGACCATCGCCGGCAATGGCAAGGTTGGCGAGGGGCTGTGTCATGACATCAGCATGGAACAAATGTACTGCAGTCACTGACTCAGAGAAAGCAAAGTCAAATCCTGTCATAATCAAGACAAAAAACTTAAAATTAGAAGCAATTAAGGACCAGGAGTCATCAGAACGCCACTTACACACGATAAGTTGTGAACTACCAAAGACTTCCAGAGGAGACCGCTGTGGTCAAGGCACTGACGGTTGGTGAGGACGCGACTGCTGTTCATGTGATTCCTGTTTTTCATCTTTATGAGGCAAAAAAAATGGCTGTCAGTCCAAAAAAGTCAATTGCAGGCCCTGCTGGAAGGACAGCAATTTGATCATTCTGCTGCTGCGATGTTTTTCACCCAATGTTCCTTCGTAGATGTGATAGACTAGAGTTCAGTTCTCTCTGACCCAGCTCACTTCAGTCCATTATGGGAGTCTATTGTTTTTTGTCATGACAAGGTTACAATAACCAGACACCTCAACGCTGTAGAACGTTGATTACCTTGAGCAATCGCTGCCAGCTCCCATTCAACCATTCTATGAATCACGTCAGCCGCACGCATTGTGTGACACAAACCAGGCACTGACAGGAATTGACTCACTTTGGATATATTTCTGCTGTCAGGTAAATGTCAAGTGTCCATTTCTGTGGGAACAGAAAACTGTTTCAATTGTTTCAACGATGACTTGCTTTCTCGGGCCCAAAGGGGGGATGATGTCTTTAACCTTTGCCTGGATTCATTCACTTCAAACATGAAAGACAAAAACTGTAATGATTTAAGTCAAGAGACCTCTCTTCTGTCTTCTGTCCCCTGTTTCCACTCCAAGCAGCCACTGGCAGATTTGCCCCATAAACCTTGCTCACAATTCACCAACGAGGGCTTTCGGGATTATAAAGGAGATTAACTAAACAAATACATCACCGTTAGAGGCTAAATCTGTCTTGAAGGAGGACGGTGAGGACTGAGACACCGTATAGGGAAGTACAGGCGATGAATGAGGCCAAGGTTTCTGTTCTTGACAGCAGGGTGATCTGATGGCATGATACTGAGGGCATCCTGTGACTTGGAAATCACACGTTTCATCTTTCCAGCAGTCTATGTGTCACTCACTTTTGAAGTGTCCTTGAGCAATAGCTGAAAATTAAATGTGATTTGCTGCCAGGAGAGCCCCCCTCCCCTCCTCTGGTATGTATGACCTTTATTGAGTAATGCATAAAAATGCATGAAAATAAAGAGCTTTACAACCTCTCAAAAATAAATACATAAGGAAGGCTCTGCTGGAAAACAGCAGGTAGTTAAAAATTAGTCCATATCCGAATGTTCAGTGGTACAGGATTGCTCCGGGACCATTGGAAATTCCACTGGATGTAACTTATTTTGCTTCTCCGTTACCTTCTGATTTCTTTGTGTTGGAATTCTAACCTCTGGTGGATTTCTGAGGACTGTGGTTACCTGGTCCTCAGATCTCTGCAGGGTAAATCCGGGATCACACATAACACAAAAAAATCCATCTTGTCAGGCTTCTCGTAAAAGCGGCAAACCAAACCAATCGTATCAGGAATTCAGACGAACCAAAGATGGCGATGTATTACTGCAACAGTACCGCAGGTCACATGATTCCCCGCGGGAGTCCCGAAAAATTGTCCCCCTCTAATGCAAACACAACAGTTACCTTCAATTGTCCCCACCCCCCCCTTCTACTTTAGTTGTTTTCCCAATCACACCTAATTGAATCATATCTTTGCACAGGTGGTTGCTCTTTCATGTTGATTTTTTTCCAACGGTTGACTGTGGAGACACAACAAATGTTTTGTGTCCTTTGGAAGTTTCCCAGTTAGTAAAAAGTATGTGCTGTCCTCCTTATATATCTTTTTTTATGCCATACTCAGGTAATTGTGTTTCATTTTTTGTTCTAAGAAGCTCAGCTTTTGTCAATTGATCTGACTTGAATGGTACTTCCCAGGCCTACAGTAAGATGGAATCATCTGCTTTTGTCTTAAAGAGGCTCAGAGTATTTGGAGGTATGACTTTGAGTTTTAAAAAAGTACATTCTTTGTGTATTCAGCGCTCTTTTGGAGGTTGGTGCTGCTACAATTTGTTAAATCACCCATTTTCAACAAGCTTTAATCATTGGATTCAAGACCAATCAGAAGGATTTGTATGGGAAACAATACAATTCGGCATTGCATGTGTTTTCACCTCGTACTGCTTTTGTGATTGTTTTTTAAAAACCCTCTTTGAGAAGATGTTAACAGAGACTTCTGGACGCCCTACGAGGTGGAGTCGGCGGCTGAGATGCAGATATTTTCGCTGCTCTCTCCCCACTGAGTCCCGGCTGTGCCGCTCTGCTGGGCTGGCGCAGACGCCTGTGATCCATCATTACCAGCCAGAGGCAATGCAGAGTCACCTCAGCCCCGCACTTCTCTGCAGGCCGTCTGCTAATTAGGAGAAGCAGAGAGTTGGGAAGTAGCTGCGGAGTAATAAAATCTACAAGTTATGCGCGAGTGCCCGACGTGGAGGAGTGATATTTTAGATTTAGCTCTGTTAGGGGATGTTTAAATATGCCGTTATATCAAAAGTTTGGTCCTGAAATGAGGCTTCCACTTCCACTTGGAAACAGCACAAAAGAAATTACTAAAGTTTTTGTTTGATTTTGGTGTGGGGGCTGATGGTGACGCACACAGGTGTTGCGAACACACAACATGTGTTCATGTTGAGAATTGTGAGAGTTCCATCCATGAGCTGCAAATTAAGGACATGACGACAACATTTTCATTCATGGGCACCATCAGGTGTAAGGTACAGGTAAATACTTCTTGTCATGTATGTTGCATATCTGTATGCCGCTCTGCATATTGGTGAAATTGCAGTTTAGCAGTATGAGGCTGTTTTTGTGGTTACATCTCATCAAACCAGCTGCCAGACACCTGTTTATTTTCCCCCGGAGCAGGAAAATGTCAGTATATGTTGATGACTGCTTGCAGCTGATCTTTGGGGTGACATCGTCTGTGGCGTCCACACACCGCCGCTACCACGCATCCCACCAGTCGCTGAAAGGCCACCGGTGCTACGCCCGGCAGCTGGTTCCTGTTGGCTGTCTGACAATTTCATGATAATTTGGTTGCTCGTAGGATGCCGTTCAGGAATTCTTGGCCCTGAGCCACGCTTTGAAAGCAACAGCTATACAATGAATGAATGAGAAAGAGTAGGGGCTGACAACTCTTATCTGGGGCTTGTTGGATTTGATTGCATCCTCTCTCAAGCCACATTTGTCAGGTCTAGTTGTAATTCAATGAAATCCTCGGAGAAAAATACAATCTGCTAGCACTTTGATTTTTCATTTACTAGCATTCAGCACTCAGAGGCGCAGTGCACAACAACACTACAACACAACAACACTATCTCACTATTCTTACAGTGATTTATTTGTGAATGGAAAAACTACATGAGGATAAAATAAAAGTAGTTTCTTTTGAGGCAAAAATGCAGTGTGTGCACATTTTACTGCTAGCTGAAGTTCAGGAAAAACTGGATCCTTATTGGTCGGCTTCTGTTTGATATGTGAAGTTGGGTGGCACAGGAGGGACCAATAATCAGTCGGGGGTGTGGGCGGTGAGGGGGGGCATTTTAATTGGAAAAGGAACAGAAAATCTGCTTAGAAATAGAGGGACTTAAACATCCCGTTCATTGTTTATTTCACTCGTTTTCATTTTAATCTAAATGTATACCCAAAACATACATTTGCCACAAAACAACTTCAGTCCTGGTTCCATGGAATTAGAATGTTCATGGTCGTCATGGAAACATTAATTGATCATGTGACAAGGGCTGGGAACAAGTGCCAGTACTCCTAACCAATGAAAATCACAATTGTCAGCATGACAGCACTCTAGCCCAATGGATTGGGGGGGCAATTATTTTTTGGGGGGACGGGAGGGGGGGTTGGGGGGGGCACTTCTAGCCCAGCCCCTGGCTCCAGAGGCCATTCTGCAGCTCCTGTTTCAGATTGTGTTTCTCTTGAGGAACAGCAGTCATCACTGCTTTAGGGTTGCATTTTACACCACATGGCCAAATGTGTGTGAACGTGTGAACATGACGGCCATATGTGATTGTTGAACATGGCATTCTGAACATTATTCTGCTTCGAAAACAGCCTCCGTTCTTCTGGGAAGACTCCTCACCAGATTTTGGAACGTGGCTTCAGGGTTTTGCTCTTATCGCCCTATGGATAGGCATTTCACAGCCATTGGCCTAAACAGACATGGAAATTGCATCATAAAAATTCGGGGGGGGGCATAAAAGACACCAAGCCACGTTAGCTTAATAAATGTTAGCCTTGAGTTAGCGTAACGTTGTTGTTAAAAGGTGCAGTGAGCAGTCCCCCGCAAAGTGTTCATTTACACGTACCCTTGTGTACATGCCGGCAAAAGCACGCCAAACCAGTAGGTGGCAGTGTAATGATAAGCTCAAGCCCACGTTCCAATCAGCCAATCAGAATCCTGAAAATAACAACAGCAACGAATCAGTTCCTCGGCTTTGTCTCAGTTTACATGCAAACGTGCAAATGAGGATTTCAAAGATCTCCATTCAGGGCAGTATCACCTTTTGGTATCACCTACTCGCGTCAACACTTTGGATCCCAGTTTCCCACTGCACACCCTGAAATTGTGCTTCAAATTATCAAATGTTTCCATTTGGAACTTGGGGAGGGGCTATTCTTGAGGCTGACTGCGACAGTCATGTATTTTCAAAAAGACCACCAGCTTTCTTGAAGTGTCTTTTGTTTTCACACATATCTTCCCAGAGGGGGATCGGATATCTGTCGGAAGCAGAGCCAGACAATGTATTCTGCCCCACCATGACCCCGTCAGGGTGCAATCATAACCCTCCAGCACATGACCCCCTTCCCACCCAGTAGACGCAGGCATGATGAGTTCTTTCGATCATTGGCTATGATCAATGTAACCATGCTCGGAGACATTTGGTTTTGCCCGTCTGATCCACAGGTCCCGATTTCCAGTGATGACCAAGTCCCCACTTCAGCTCGAAATGCCTCAGATCAAAGGCTAATGAATAAAAGCCGGCTAAACTCACTTCCAGGACCTTTTCATTTGAAAAACTAAGAGGTTTAAGTGCTGTGTGTATAATTAATCACTTTGATAGAAATTAACATAAAGAGCTACTTCAAGGGCTAGTTTCCAGCCAAGCTGATTTCTGCTTTTGTTTACAGGTCCACACACTGTAAGGGATGTTTTCTATGGCACTGGCTACAAAATAATCAATGTACATTTCTTTAGCAATTTTCTCTTTATTCCTCTTCCCAAATCTAATCATTGCTTCAATGGTTTTAACAATAAGTTAATTTCAGGCTGAGCAAATTGCGTTATGGGAATGAGAGTGAGCAGCTTGATTGAAAGGGCAATGGTGATCAATGGTGACCTTGAACTCCACAGCGTGTGACTCCCCGAGGCCGATTTGGCTTCGATTCTGACAGCACCCTCTCATTTAGTCTTTGGGACAGACACCCACAGCTGGGACTCTTCCTAGCTCTCGATCGAGGTCACAGAGATCCGATCCTGGGTCTGCAGCAATCACTTCCACATGAACTATATGAAGAGAGATATATGATATATCAGATATATCATATCTCAAGAGATATGAATATATGCACAGATTCAATAACCAGGATTTGGACATATCTGGGCCATGGGTGGACCCTAAGAGGGTGAAGGTTTGAGATAACCTTAGCCATACACATTAAAAACTGCTGGGTTATTTCATCTACCTAACTCCTGAGTTAGCAAATAGTTTACCCATTATGGGTTGTTTAAATGGAATTTGGGGTATTTTGTAGATTTTTCAGACTGTAACATATGAAATGCCAGGAAGGGGAGTCTAAATTGGTAAAGTTTATTCAAAATGAAATACCTACTTGCAAGGAGAGCTAAGAGCTCTTAATAGGAGACTGTTGGCCTGCTAAATGTTAAGCCAGTTCATTTGTAATTGCTCTGAATATTTTCCTACCTGAGTGGTATGAACTGCACCAGTTCCACTATATTGTTGACATTAATAATGTCATCTAATACTTTATTGCATAATATATGCTTAAATCTAGAATGTGTTCTTTTCTAGGTTTGTAGTGCAACAGTCTTATAGCTGTAGGCAGTCTATTGCAATTTATTTTCTTAAATAGAAATTAATCTGGCGTATGGGTTTATTTTACCCAGCATTCGCAACACTACATTAAAAATATGTAGTTGAAACAACCCAGAATTGTAATTAATGTTACCCTGCACTTAGGTAGAGTATTATACTCATCTGTTGGGTTAGCAAGTTAACTACTGCTGGTCTAGTGCAACATTGATCCAGCGGCCGGGGATCCAGTGGTACAGGGGCTGGTATAGAGACAACTTGGGCTCATCAGAGGGGCATTTGAGGGGAAATGTTGATCAACCAGAGGGGTGGGCTGACAAAAATGGGCTGGCCAGATGATCACTTAGGGTAGTTTTGGTTGAACACAGGGGCACTCGGGTTGGTCGGAGGGCATTTGAGCTAACCAAAAGGCACTTGGGGGCATTATAGTCAACCACATGAGGATTTTGGTTGACCAGAGAGAAATGTTGGCCAACTGTTGGAGAACTTTGAACAACCAGATGGCCACTTGGGCTGACTAGAGGGGAGTCTTGGTTGTCTACAAATGCACTTGGCTGGACCAGAGGGACACTTGGGCTGGTCAGAGAGCGTGCTATGGTTGACCAGAGGCTGACAAGAAAAGACACCTCATCCCCAGGGGCACATGGGATAGTTAAAGTCCATCAGCCCATCACGTTGGGCAACATAAGGACAGTGGATGCTGAGCTGCTGGAGATAGGTCTCTCCTGGAGCTAGCAGCTATTGACAGTGATAGGTGAAAGAACATGATCCCAATACCTCATGCCTCAAAGGGGGCGAAGGCATGAGTAAGGACAAAAGGCACTTGGGGGCCCTTGATAGTAGAGCAAAAATGAGACATGACACTATCCCATTAGGACAAAGACATACACATGTACATCTCTAAAGGCTCCAAAAAAGGGGCTCGTCACCACATCACCACTCTGGTGAGCACCTTCCCCCCCCCAGACATAGCTAGCATTCCAGTGTCAGCAGCCCTCTGTTTGAAAGACTGAGCAGGGCAGGCTCCACGGGTCACAGATATTACTTACCTACACGCAGGGAAACAACAGTGGGAAAACACTAATGGAGAGAAATAAAAACACACAAGGTGTGTGTGTGTGGGGGGGGGGGGCTTGCAAGCGCTCTGAGGTTTGTGTGCGCCAGTGTGAGTTTGTGTATTTGTGTCTGCAGAGGTCATGTATACAGAAAGAGTTCAACCAGGTGCCACACACAAGAGCAGAATGGACAGGAATAATCCAGACCTCCCACGTCTTTCTGGCTCCAAGTCAGCCTGTCATCGTGCATCTTCCTCACACCCATCCTCTCCTAACCCCGGTTTCACCTTAATTTGTTTATTTTTCACCACAGCCAAATCTTTTATACCACGCTGTTCTTCTTCTAACAGTCCTGGAGCTTACGGGGCTGCGTGCAAGGCCAGCTGGGAAGGTTCACACTGGAGTTTCAGACAAAGCGTTGAAGAAGGAAAGACAGGGTAATGGACGGCTTCCTTGGGGGAGAGGTAAACATTTACTTTTCCCTGAGGAGATGGCGATAGCGTTACGAGCAGGAGGAAAACCAGGGCAAGAATAAAGAGGCGAAAGTGAAAGAAAGTCAAACGGACTGTTAGATTAGAAGAGAACGACAGAAAGGCAAGTACATGACTTAGCAATCTGTATCGAACACACAATGGATTCCAACAATGATGTGACCTCTTTAAAAACTAGCAGAAAGGGGCTTGTAGAATGTCACATGACCATAACCACTGGTCTGCAGAGCAGATAGGTTACTAAAACCTTCTGTGGGCTTTGACCCTAAATCAACTCAAAACGGGTCAAATTTGACCCAAGGACAACATAAGGGTTAAAGAATAAGGAAAAAGCATTGTAAGCTTCGATTGAAAATTGGGAAAATTGAATTAGAATCCCAGTCGGTTCTCCCAGGAATTACATTTCTTGGAAAATGATTGCAATGTTTGCATCTGTCATGCAACCGTTTTTGGAACTGTAGCAAGCATCTCACTTACACTTACATGCCTGGAAGTCGGAAGGAAGGACGGAAGTACAAAGACTCGTTGCTATGGAGATGGTACAACGCTTTGTCTCGTCTCATTGGTGGACAACCGGCTGGAGACCGGCTCCTTGCAAGTAGCTGCAAGTTTCAACATGTCTTTTAGTAAATCTGAAGAGGATTATTATGACTGTATACGAACATGAGTTATTGTTCTCATTATTATTGTTCCTGTACAGTTTGTGATCCTTTTCTAGTATGGAAAGATGTTCGTGATCTTCGTGTTTGGCAACTTCCACACCTCCAGTTTACCTAACCAAGCTGTTGTTCACTTAGCCTGGATAGCAGCCGAACTTAGCCCCGCCCAGCTGTTGGGACCAATCAGATTGTCAGGAGGGGCTATCTACGATGACGGACAGATGATCAACAGTGCTGTAATCTACCACGTCAACAAAGAGCGCTTGGATTCAATTCGTACACAGCAAAGATGGCTGTGGCTGGGGTGGCCAGTGGGTAGAGCAGGCGCACGTATTCTGAGAGGTTGATACCTCGATGCAGAGGTCCATGGTTGGAGTCTGATCTGTGACCATTTCCTGCATTTCTTTCCCTTTTCTCTCCACTTTCTCACTTTGCGTTCCTATCAAATAAAGGTGGAAAAAGATCATCTAAAAAAACTAAGATGTTGAGATGTGCCATTAAAAGAGGAACAGAGAACTTGGACCAAGGCATTTTGCCGATCTTCCTACGGGATTCGACACAAGTCATGTACTCAGTTGCTCTGATTGGTGCAGAGGCATTTACTGTCCTTGTTTGATTGAACCACGCCCCATATTCTCATAATCCCATAGACTCCCATCCTGACCAGGGTCTGAGTATAACCACGTCAGGCTAGTGTTCCCTGGGATAAAACCCAACTAAGGTCCCGCTCAAACGTCTTTATAAACCAACGTAATCCAGACGGCATGTGTTCCCTGGATGCCGGTTGTACAGCGGAAAGCAGGACACTTTGACACCAGAGACTAGGGGGGGTGTCCCGCGCCCTGCATGTGGTTTGGTTTAGGCTACTAAAACAGGATGGTGAAAATTTGAGGAAGTGCTTTGGCAAAAACTTATTTTTTGGGATGTTATTTTTGTTTGAGTCAAGAAAAAGTAGACAGCTTTCTTTGTTGCATACATTTGACATGGTGTCCTTTGTGTCTACATCTCTTCTTCCAGTAAGTATCTATATTTAGTATGCTGTAGGCGACATTCAAAAAATCAAATGATGCTCAGTGGAACTTCAATAACTTTATCACATCTCTCCTAAACTGGTCAGCTGTTTCTACGCATTCCCACGAGCCAATCACAGCAGGACGTCCCTGCTTTAACCCTTGTGTGGTATTCCCGTCAAAGTAGAAATTCAGCACTTTTATTGATGCTTTCTATTGATGTTTTTTACCTTCACGTTTGTGGCCCCTTTTTCAGCTTTTTTTTCAATGTTTGTCACGTAACACTAACTTATTAACTTTAGTTTTGCAGTTATTTTTGGAATTTATGGTCAATAGACCTCATTTGTAGGAAATTATACCTAATGTTTGAGTTAGAAAAGCAGGATTTAGGAATTTCTTAGACTAAAATTAAAGGAATGGATGTTGATGATAATGTCAACTTTAATCAATACTATTTCAAAACCAATTTTTTCAAATGCTATGAAATTCAATAAGATGCCCCAAAATTAATGAAAGTAGAGATTAGTACTTGGCAAACAGCGTTGTGTGGAATCAATCATGTTTGGGGAATTAAAAAAAAACATGGATGTAGGACAACAGGTCAACTTGACCCAAGGACAACATGAGGGTTTAATCTGGTCTCTTCTCCCTGGTGGTCAGTTCTCAGTGCGACCCTCTTCCTCCCCCTCCTCCTCCCCCCTCTCCAGTCATCTTCACCCACAGCACCCTGGGTCTCCTTCAATCCGGTCTTTGTGCTCCTTCACCACCACCAGTGTCCATCTGGTGAACAAGCCTGGGTTTCCCTAGCCCTTTAAAACATATATTCTATACAATGGAATCTAATCACCAAAGACTTTGTACATTTCATATTTTCCATATGTAGCACACATAAATCTTTGCATGTCTCCTGATTAAAATGTCAGTTAATGTGAAAATGATGACAAAATGTCAGTGAATCAATTAAAGGTCTGACATAAACACAGCATTTGAAATTCTGTTTATTGAAGACCTAAGTCTAAGTAATGTCTTTGTCCAAAGAAGAAAATTACAATTTAGAGGACAGAAATAAACTCTAAATGTTCTGAGAAATATCCTTTGAGTCACTGCATTTTTATTTTTTTTGTGCAATTTTGTCTTTAATCCTCCTCCGTACAAATTTAATGTGGGTCTTTACAGAAAAATGATAAAAGAGCCATGGCAAAGTCTTTATGTAACTCAAATTAATCCGCCAAATATGAATAACTCAAGTGATTGCAGCAATTATTTAACTTGTAATTTATTTACTTCTCAGTACAAGAGAGGAATATTGAAATGGATTTTTCTCAGCAGAAGAAAGCAGTGTGTTTACCAGCTGCTAATGGAAGAGGACTGAGGGCCTGTGATGCCTGGGTGACAGTGGAAACACTCAGTCGCACTTTGACGGCGCTGGTTTATTACAGATTGCATTCATAAACATCAGAAAGAAAAGAAAAGAAACAATAGGAACAATCTGCAGATGCTGCCGTCACTGTGCGATTCAACGTCAGGTGGAAAAAGAAAATCTGATATGTGTACTTTATATAAGGATCTCATTCCTCCGACCAAACCATACCACAATATGGGTTGTTTGTTCTTTAGTTCTTTAGACTCTACTCTACTCTTCTTTTTTGCTTTTCCATTAAGAAAAAAAAAAAAACCTAGTACTTGCTAACATGTACTTTATGTAGTACTACCTCAGTCCAAGTTCAAAGAGAGCTGAGGCGATGCCAAAAGGTGACGTGAAAACCTGCAGACTGCTGATTGGTCGGAGACAATCGTTACTAATCGCTGCACACTGCTGATTGGTCGGAGAGAATCGGCACAAATCGCTGTAGGCTGCTGATTGGTTGGAGAGAATCGGCACTAATCACTGCAGACTGCTGATTGGTTGGAGAGAATCCTCACTAATCACTGCAGACTGCTGATTGGTCGAAGAGAATCCTCACTAATCACTGCAGACTGCTGATT